>NC_057718.1:47425547-47456966 GCF_004010195.1 Chiloscyllium plagiosum
TTCGACTGGGACAACACTACTATTATAGGACAAGCCAAACAGAGAACAGCCATGGAATTCCTGGAGGCATGGCACTCATCCACTGATTCAATCAACAAGCACATTGACCTGGACCCAATATACCGGCCACTGCAGCAGACAGCTGGAACTGACAACCGGAAGCAGCAGGTACAAATCACTATAAATGCCGGAGGAAAGATCCCAGAAGCGCTTCACAGGAGGCTCCCAAGCACTGAGGATGTCACCTAGACAGGGGACGAAACATCTGCAAACACAAAGTACCAAATATGTTCTTCATCACCATGTCTACCTGTGACTTCATATTCGAGAAACTATGCACCTGCATCCCACGGTCTCTTTGTTTGGCAACACTATTATTAACTGTAAAAGTCTCATTACTGATGAAGGGCTTATGCCTGAGAAGTCAATTCTCCTGCTCCTCGGATGCTGCCTGAATGTGGTGCTGGAAAAGCATAATCAATCTTCGACTTTGATCTCCAGCATCTGCAGTCCTCACTTTCTCCTGTAAAAGTCATGCCTTGGTTTGCCATACCAAAATGCAACACCTCACATTTATCTAAATTAAACTCCATTTGCCATTCCCTGGCCCACTTACCCACCTGATCATGATCCAGTTGTACTCTGAGATAACCTTCTTCACTGTGCACTACCCCACTAATTTTGGTGTCATATGCAAACTTAATAACCATACCTCCTATGTTTACATGCAAATCATTTAAATAAATGATGAAAAGCAGAGGATCCAGCACCAGTACTTGCTGCTTTTCCTCAAAGCCTTTCTTAAATAATGGTACTGTATTAGCCACCTTCCATTGTTGTCAATGATACAAATGTTTCAGGAAGGGGTCAGCAATCTCTTCCCTAGCTTCTCACAAAGGTCTGGAATACACATGAGAAAGCCCTGTGGATTTATCTACCTTTATGCATTTTAAGACCTCCAGCACTCCCTCTTCTGCAACATGGATACTTTTCAAGACATCACTACTGATTTTCCCACATTCCCTAGCTTCCATGTCCTTCTCCATAGTAAATACTGACATGAAATATTCAATTAATATCTCACCCATCTCCTGTGGTTCCACTCATCGCCTCATTGATTTGTAAGGGACCCTCTTCTCTCCCTAATGACTGTTTTGCCCTATAACGTATTTAAAGAATGTATTTGAGTTCTCTTTTACCCTATTTGTCAAAGCTCTCTCATGTCCCTTTTATGCCCCCCCCGATTTCCCTCTTCAGTTTACTCATACTGCCTTTATACTCATCTAGGGATTCAATCAGTCTGTCCTGATATATGCCTCCTTCTTCTTTTTCTTAACCAGAGCCTCAATTTGTCTCGTCATACAGCATTCCTACACTTATCAGCATTGCCCTTCACACTAACAGGAACATACTGTCTCTGAAATTTCATTATCTCATTTTCGAAGGTCTCCCACTTACCAATCATCCCTTTTCATGCAAAAAGGCTCTCCCAATCAACTTTTTTGAAAGTTCCTGCCTAGTACTGTCAAAATGAGCCTCAGTCCAAGTTTGAATTTTAACGTTTAGATAAGGTCTATCCTTTTCTATAACTATTTAAAAACTAATAGAATTATGATCACTTGCCTCAAAGTGCTCCACTTCAGTCGGTTGCCTTGCTTTATTTCCCAAGAGAAGGTCAGATTTTGCTCCTTCTCTAGTAGGTACATTCACATATTGAATAAGAAAATTTTCTTGTACGCACTTAACAAATTCCTTTCCATTCAAGCCCTTAACACTATGGCAGTCCTGGTCTATGTTTGGAAGGTTAAAAATCCCCGACCATTACAACCCTAATATTCTTACAGATATCTGGGATTTTCTTACATATTTGTTTCTGTTTCCCACTGACTATTGGGTCTTCTTCATTGGGGTATGATCAACAATCCCTTTGTCTGCCTACACTTTTTATCTCTTTCTGTGTGGGCTTCCTCTCCAAGTACCTGCTCAATCCTCATTCCCCCACCCCACATGCCCCCCTCACCCCAACCCACTCCTCAGCATAAATATCATCTTTTCCTAGCTGCCATTAGTTCTGAAGAAGGGTCACTGGATTCAAAACATTAACTGTTTTCTCTACACAGATGCTGCCACACCTGCTGAGTTTTTCCAGCCATCTCAGTTTCTGGTTGTGGCTAGCATGTGTGTCTTTGTATTCACCAGGGATGATTCAGAATATTCAAAGACATGTGAGGCATACCAAAACTTCCAACTCCAGCAGTGGAGGGAGCCTCTACATGTTCCACACAATGTTCCATTCACTCCCTGATTGAGAACAGGAACTGGCCTACTTATAGTGCATGGGGAAGATTACATCATTGTGACACATTACTTCTCTAAATTTCTCATTGTTCAGTGTCTTAGTGATACAACAAGACGCAATATGTGCTATTTTCACTTTATTTGGAGACCAAATCACATCGGCCATGATTGTAAAGTACAGTGATACCTTGTAGTGCTATTAAATACCTCAGCCCATACTGTCCATTTTTAAATACTTAAACAGACTTCTTAAAGTGTCTTGGTCTCTCACCAAGTAAAATCTTTGGAAGTGTCATAATGAAATTAGATTAGATTAGATTAGATTACAGTGTAGAAACAGGCCCTTCGGCCCAACAAGTCCACACCGACCCGCCGAAGCGAAACCCACCCATAACCCTACATTTACCCCTTACCTAACACTACGGGCAATTTAGTGTGGCCAATTCACCTGACCCTCCACATCTTTGTGATGTGGGAGGAAACCGGAGCACCCGGAGGAAACCCACGCAGACACGGGGAGAACGTGCAAACTCCACACAGTCAGTCGCCTGAGGCGGGAATTGAACCCGGGTCTCTGGCGCTGTGAGGCAGCAGTGCTAACCACTGTGCCACCGTGCCGCCCACAAAATAGGTCATAAAGAAAGAGGTCATGTTTGATCCTAGGTGTGTATTGAATTGGCTGTTCTTGTCTGTGTCAGCAATTAGTCTGTATCCTGCACAATGGGGTGAATTAATTGCTTTATTTCAGTCACTGATCATTAGCCAGTGATATTTGCTGGGTAGTGAATGGACAGAAATGTGACTGCCAAGGCGGAATTGTGTTTGAGTCTTGGTAGGGGTTAAGATGATGGAGATTGAGACGGAAACCAGACACGATCACACCCAGTTCCAGGTTTCATCATGATATGTTTGCTACCTAGCAGAAAACACCCAGAGAGCTGCCAGGTAATTAATTTCATTGTTGAAATTGGTAATTAATTGAATCATCAATTTCGAATTCCAGCTTGAAGAGACAATGGTCAGGTTTCCTGGCCTGTGTGGAATTTGTCAAAGTAAACAAAATGATAACCCAATAAGGAGCTATTGTTCAGTAAAATCAACAGGCTGTAATGTCTTTAAGCTGTGAAACTGCATATCTGCTGGCCCGCCCTTGTTAAATACCTGTGCTCACAGCTGCTTGTTGAGGGACCAGATATAATTGTCTCCCAGATAATCTCTAGTCATTGCTAGTCATTTTATTTTGTTTGAAAGCTGAAATTTACCTGTCAACCAGCAAAATCTGGTGTCTGAACAACTGCTCTGAGCACAAATCTTTCATTCAGTTTCACAGTTTAAAGACTCCACAGTCTGAGTGTACTTACTCCACATGGTTAAAAATCACCTAACACCAGGTTATAGTCCAACAGGTTTATTTGGTTTGGAGATACCAGTGTTGGACTGGGGTGTACAAAGTTAAAAATCACACAACACCAGGTTATAGTCCAACAGGTTTATTTGGAAGCACTAGCTTTCGGAGCAACGCTCCTTCAACAGCTAGTGCTTCCAAATAAACCTGTTGGACTATAACCTAGTGTTGTGTGATTTTTAACTTTATACACCCCAGTCCAACACCGGCACCTCCAAATAATTATTCCACATAGACAGCAATTAAAGAATGTGTCTCACCACCACTCTTTTGAGCACAGTTAGGGATGAGCAACAAATACTAGTCTATACCAGTGATGAAGGAACGAATAAAAAATAACTTGAAATTTGCAATATATGTTCACAGGTGAAGCACAAAAGCAATTTGTGTCTCCAGATGTCTGCCTCAGCATGACTTAGCACCTGGGAAAGAAAAAGGAAATAAAACATATTACTAGGCGATTCTTTAGGAAGAAGTGGTTGAGTGTGACAAAAGACAAGTGCTCTATTCATTCCTTTCCAAGAAAGCTTTCTCAATAAAATTAAAGCAGCAAAATGACTTTTTACTATCCAGCTGAATTTTTGATATGGACAAGTTAGCCTGAAATGTTGTTTTTAAAAAACACAGGTACTCAATGAAGCACTGTGCAGGAAAGCAGACAAGGCAGCTTTTTGGTCTTAAACAAAATATGTTTGCTTTCACTTTGGCTGTGTATTAAATCAGCATCTAGTAAGTCAGTCTTTATCTGAAAGCACTGAAATATTTGACCATTAGATGTAAATCAATGGAACACTCTCTCATTTTATTCCACTTTTAATCCAAAGACTGCTTTTAAACAAAAGGTAAAAAGAATTAGTTGGTCAATGATTTATAAAACGAACGTTCACCTTGAATATGCTGATTGTGGGTTGAGAGTTAAATGCTTGTCTGTTTATAAATGTCTGGAATATGGTATAGAATGATTCCCAGTAGATACAATGATACATACTTGTTAATAATGACATTTTTAGAAGTTCATTCTTGGTATGAGTCTTGCGAGCAAGGTCACCATTCATTGTGCACCTCTATCTTTAGCAGGTAGTGATGGGCTGTCTTTGTGAATTGCTGAGTTTTCATATAAATGAAGATGTTGCTAGTCCATTTTTAGAGGGCAATTAAAATTTAAAATAAAAAAAATAAGTGTGTGTGTGTCTGGGATTAGAGGCAAATATATGCAAAATTAAGTGAGGACTCCTTCCCTAACATAATCCAGTTAGATTTTTACTACAAGCCAGTTATCTGTTTTCCAATTTTAAAACATTGAATTACAATTCTAAATTGCTGTAGTGAGATTTCCTAAGATGTTAGACCAAGCCTGTCATACACAAATTAAGTTTACAAATAAAAATTAACAACAGTTTGTGTATTCTATAGTGATTCATTGAGTAAAATGTTTTGATGTATTACTGTGACGTAATTGCATTTTATTAATAAGTGCACTTGCTTTGTATTTTCATTTCACCAGTTTCACTGGTTCTCCTAATGATATCTCAATGTTAATTAATAGCTGTGATTGCTCTGTCGACCATCACTACCAACAAAAACAAGGATGGCAGGTGCAAATCATGCACCACCTGATTTGGAAATAGATGATAATGTTTTCATGGCCATTTGCTGAAGACCCTAGAACTGCCACCAAATGAAAGCATCATGCCCATGTGAATTTCAGCTGTGCTGTCCTAGCTGTCCAACTCTCTTGAACAAATTTTTTAAAAGCCCTGATGTGCTGAAGTTCAATTATTAGTCAGAAGAAAATCTATGGAGATGAAAACTGCCCTTTTTTTATTGCAGAGTTTGCTTTCACCAAAGCATTTCAAGACAGCAAATCTTGTTTAGTTTGGTTCAGTAATTCGTTTAAATAGTTTATGGTTACATTGGGAGTGATTTCTTATAATTTACAAAAAGCTGCTTGTTTATCTGTAATGAATTTATGTCGCATTAGTTGAAAGATGTATACTTTATGAAGTTTCAAGGGCAAAATGTGTTTTGTTTAGTTTATGATATGAAATTAGCCTTGTTTTGTCCATGTACATAACATATTAATGCATATATGAATTTAACATTATCAATCTGAATGTTAAGATTTTTTTTTAAAAATCCAATTGAAGATGTATGAAAAGTAATCAATCCATTATAGAATTTCATTATTATTTCTAAGTCTTTTCTGTACTTTTTCTGCTTGGCAAATATTTCTACATCCAACCTCCTATTGTAAAAGATTTATTAATGTTCCAGTTTATAAAATCTGTGGGTTTAATTTCCAGCATTCTAATGCAATCTAGGCAGCAATAGTTCAAAATTATTTTTCATGCAATAAACAGATGAATTCAAATGGAGTAATTATTATTCCTTGATAAACATTTTCAGAGCTTCCGAGAACCACAGCCAAAGTTACAAGAGAAAATATTCTTGTGAAATCATATATATATATATATATTCTACGGCAAAATATTTTATCAGGAAATACTGAAACTGGGTCATTTGTAGGCACTCAATTAACCAGCAATCGAAATAAAGAAGCAATTATATCAGATAATTGTCTTTAATAAAAGATATAGATTTATCTCTCCAAAACCTTGCATCTAGTGACTATCCCTTGATCCTCCATCCGTGTAATAATTATACAGATGGTACTCTTTTTATGCCAATAATTATCACTGAAAATTCTTGAGCAAACATTTTAATGGAAATCATATGTCAATGTTTAGAATGTTAAAACTCTATCTGAACGTATGTACAGTTTGTTGTCTTGGTGAATTAATGAACCAATCAAATCATTCAAAAAGTTTCTGAAAACATGTTCTTTCCATTAACTGAAATTTCTTGAGGTTAGTAGTGTGGCATAAAGCTTCATAGAATAATAGAATCATAGAATTTTACAGAAGAGGCTATTCAATCTGTTGAGTCTGTATCGACTCCCAAAAGAGCTACCCAGCTAGTCCCATTCTTACTCCTATCTCCATAGCCCTCACCTTTCAGATATATATCTACTTCTCTTTGAAACCTCTTGTGGAATCCACCCCCACCACTCTCCCAGGCAACGCATTCCAAATCCTAACAACTGTGAGTAAGTTTCTCCTCATCTCACACCTAGCTTTCTTGTTGACAACCTTGAAATTGTGACCCCTCGTTACTAACACATCAACTACTGAAAACAGAATATCCTTCTTTACCTTGTCAGAATTGTTCATAATTTTGAACACCTCCTCTTATCCAAGGAGAATATGTCCAATATCTCTAATCTCTCCATATATCTAAAATTCATTATTCCATGTATCATTCTAGCAAATCTCATTTGCTTTCTCTCCAGGGCTTCACCATTCTTTCTTAAATAAGTTGTGCCCAGAACTCTTGCAATACTCCAAGTGTGGTCTGACCAACAATTTGTAGAAGTGTAGCATCATTTCCTCGCTTCAATACTCTATGCCTCCAATTAAAAACCCAAGGATTCTACAAGCCTTCTTAACTGTTTCAACATATCTGGCCACCTTCAGAGAATCATGCAAATGAACCCCACTCCCAAAGTTATACCAGGAGAAAGTGAGGACTGCAGTGCTCGAGATCAGAATTGAGAGTGTGGCTGGAAAAGCACAGCCAGTTAGGCAGCACCCAAGGAGCAGGAGAATCGACGCCTTGAGCATAAGCCCTTCATCAGGAATGAGGGCCTGACCGGCTGTGCTTTTCCAGCACCATGCTCTCAATTCAAAGTTATGTTATGTATTTTCTTTCTATGTTTCTTCTACCGAAACGTATTAGTGGGCATTTCCCCGTATTGAAATTCATGTGCCAGGTGTCAGCCCATTTGGTCAACTTGTCAATGTCACTCTGAAGTCACTCGTCATTGTCACAATTCTCCCTAGTTTAGTATTATCTGCAAATTTAATGATAATCCTAGGAGAACACCACTTTCAACTTGTCTCCAATTACTTGGACTAACAATCTGTAAATGCAAGTTCAATTCCTACAATGGTAGCTACGGAATTAAAATTAAGTTAATTAAATAAATCTGGAATCTTAAAAAAAAACTACATTTGTAACAGTGACCATGCAGCTACCAGATTGCTGTAAAAGCCAATATTTACTAAAGTCCTTTAGAAAGGAAATCTACTGTCCTTAGCTTCTTTGCTATATGTGACTCCAGACTCCACGTCAAAGTGGTTGATTCTTAATCTAATTCGTGAGCCAGTCATGTTCAAAAAAGCAGCTCACCATCATTCCAAAACACAAGGGCAATTACTGATCAAACATTAAGGTGAATTTTTAAAATCCTGGAATTTGAGTATATTTTGGAAAAAAAAATACAGATCTGCACAATGTGGCAACTGTCTATGTATTTTATTTCCAACTCAAACAGCTCATTGCTTAGCATGGTTTTTAATTGAATAATCACATATAGCTTCTAATCCATTACTTGCCAACCTCTTTGTCTGAAACTGCTATAAATTGTTATTTCATCCAAATGGAAAAGACTGATTGGCAATATCTGATTCACCCTTGAGATTTGCAACAGTGTTCATTTCTGCATCAAAGTTCATACAATTACAAATTTGTATTTCTTTTGATGTACTACAAGATAGGGTAGTCTTTGTTATTTGTATAATTCTGTGTTTCTAATCAATATCTCAGGCAAATCACACATCCCGGATAAGCTTTACCCAACATGTGATTATGTTTACCAAATAAATGTGTGTATTTTTAACACGTTCCTTAACCCAATGCCTTAAAGTCCTCAGCTCCTTCCACAAGCTAGGCTTACGTATGGCAATTTTGTCCACCACAGTGACTCAAAAAATTATACCATCTAAAGCAAAGCAGCTCATTTGTATGGCACCTGATCCACCACCTTCATCTTTATTTCCCCCCACTGCCACATTGGCAGTAGTGTGTAAGATCGACAAGATGCACTATAGCAACTCACTTGGCTCTTTGAAAGCACCTTGCAAATCTATGATCTGTAATACAGAGAACGGGCAAGAGCAGATGATTCATGACAATATTACTACCTTTTAACTTCACTGTAAGCCATACACCATCCTGATTTAAAACTATGTTGCCATTCCTTCACTATCATTTGGTCAAAATCCTGGAATTCTCTTCCTAACAACATTGTGGGTTTACCTACACCCAAAAGACTACAGCAGCTCAGGAAGACAGCTCACCACCACCTTCTCTCGGGCACAGGGTGGACAATAAATGCTGGGTCAGCCAATGAGACTCGTGATGCATGAATAAATGATTTTAAAAATTGCAAGCAGATCTTGTGTTGTAAACATGTTTAGTATATATATATATATATATATATATATATATATATATATATATATATATATATAAAACTTATCTGGATGCATCAGTCGCATTTAACTGGCCAAATGATTAAATATTTATTTCTAGTCCTGAATAAAATCTATGTTTTTCCTCCGAGTTATTTAAATGGAAAAAAATATTTAAACTGTTAATTCTGGAGTCAGTAAATAAATAAAAGGTACTTTGACTAAAGATTTACACTCAGGATTGTTATAACAATCCAACTAGCCATAAAGGTTCTTTAGGGAAGGAGGTTTTCCCAAGTTACCTATATGATTCTAACCTCACATCAATGCAGTTGAACATTTCTGTCTCTGAAGTGGCTTAGTGAACCATTTAGTTGTGTCAAATGACTCATCCAATAAGAGATGGAGAATAAATGCCATCCTTGCAAGCACAGCTCACAGCCAAATTTGTTTTTTTAAGTCCTAATATCAATTTTTCCAAACCCAGGAAAATTCTCAACAACTGTGTTGTTCAATTTCAGCATTATTGGTTGCCCTGTACTGTTATCAGACGAAGCAATGTAGTTAAACTCCACTCCAAGTATGGCTTAAATACCAGGTGTTATGACCAGTGGAAGGGTTCCCCTCTTTTTAACCCCTCTCCGTGGGTTGCAACAAATATTTGTATTTCTTTTTAACATGCAGTTGCCACACCTCACTTAATATTTAGCTAAATAGAAAATGAAGGAGAAATTATTCGGGTTTCCTTGAGTGAAAGGAAAGACTTTTATTACCTGACAACCCTGAGAAAAATTAACAAATGTCTGATATCAAGGACACACACAAACATGCATAATAAGTTTAAAGGGTTGGTGTCTGGTATAGACAGAGAGAAATACAATTACACTACTCAAACCTTATTAGAGTATTTCAAGTGTTAAATTTTAAACCTCTGACTACAGTTTAATTCATATCCACAGCAGCAGCAGAATCTGTAGATCTTTGATTTCTCCATGAATGGCTGTTTCCTCAAGATGTTTTTTCATTGGTGTTGTTTCCAAGATGATAAGAGAAACAGCAGGGAGAGTTCCAGCGCTTGGTGTCACAGTTCACTTTTCCTTCGTTCCTTCTGCTACTCAAAAGCAACTGTGGAAATAAAGAACAGTGTATATTCTAGAGTCTAACTCCATTGTCTTTCCAAGAATGTTAACCACAACGTAAACCTTTCATCTACCAATACATGAAATTATTATACATGTGTGAATTAAATAAGAGGTATGGATCCCGTGATGCTGGCTTAGTTGCCTGGTTTCAATGTCTTGAGACAAAACTGTTAATTTCAAAGTGGGCAGCTTAGTTTGTTCCACACTGGTCTCCCAAAGCTTGCCTTAGTCTGTGGCCAGGTGACCACTGCAGTCATTTTCGTTTGGGAACATGATCGGCATAGACTCATTGGACCAAAGGGTCTGCTTTCATACTGTATGACTTTATGACTCTAAAACTAACAGAAATATCATAATCCAAACTAAATCAACATTTTGTTGTATGTACAGACCTTTAAAACTGATGGGGAATACATTAAATATATTGGTAAAGATATTTAATAAAATAAAAGCCAATCATTAAAAGATTTCACACAACAATGGATGAAGTAATTGAATTTGATCCCCAAAGCATTAATGAGAATTACAGAATACCTATTTAATAAGAATGTAATTTGACTTACTTAGTTACTATAAATTAGTTATGACATTATTCTCTCCATGGCAGAAACTCCTATTATTATAAAATAGTATAAGCTCAGACTCACAGTGAGCAATCTCTGGGGGGATATTACTGTCGTACTCACATTAGAAGTGTTGGAATATTTTTTATTGTTCCTGAGTTTAAAAAAAGCACAGCAATCAGGGACATCTTCACAATGCTATTACTAAAAGTGAAGTTCTGTCTAAACCAGTTGAATTGCATTTTGTTTATTTTTGTTACTATAATTAGTGGCCACACAAATATGTACATACACTATTTTTGTAATATGGGTAACTGAATACAGTACCGAGGTCCATACATGGCATTCTTAGTGTGTACCATCAGTGTGTTTTCTGATTGGTTAGTGGTGATATTAATAGGGACAAGTAGCAAGAAACTGTATCTAGGTAACCACAATACACAAATACATACAAATGTGAGCTGGCACATGTGTGCTTAGATACACATGTTTAAATGAGCAGTCCAAGTTCGAAACAATGTACAATTAATAAACAGAATATTGTTTAAATTTCCACTGCACCAAAGAACAAGTTTTGAAATTAACATTTTTCAGTAGAGTCATACCTAACTGGTAACTTCTAATTATCAAATGATAACATCAGAAACTTACTTATAATTGTCATTTGGTAATACAGAATTGAGTATTACTTTATTTTGATATTTGTTATGGATTAGCCTGATTAGACCAAAATGAAAAGATTCGACAAAATGTGTATGATTTTCCGCAATATTCAAAACCTGCTTCTAATAACCTATGAGACAATTATGGTTGATTCTATAATAGAAAATAACAAATGCTGGAGATCACAGTGGGTCAGATAATGGCTGAATATTACAGCACTAATATTAACAGGATGTTCTCAATAACTACTTTTCATAATCAGCATTAAGTGCATATCTTAGATATGTAGTGTTTGGGCATCTTGATAATAGGACAGAGGAATATCAGAGATGCAGAAAAGGATGTCTGGCATGAATTAGGAAAGCTTCCAATAGGGACAGATCACATCAGAAAGTCTTCATTGCAAATAATAATAGTTGAAATATGTTTTAGTAAAATTCAAAGTTAAATCTTGTCTATACTGCTCTTTTTTTATTTGCTAGTAACATAGAGCAAGCCAAATACCAATATCTATATCAGATATAAGGCTGAGGCTTCTGGTGTAATACTCTGGATACTTAGTAAGATGCCTTTGAACCTCTTTTGAGACCAATGTTCTTTATATGCTCCAAAGTCTGATTATATGCTGCAATTACATGTTGAGGATGTTTTTAATCTTTTTATCTGAAGAAAGGAGCAGGATCGATCACAATTAGTTCTGAGATCATTTCTGATTAGCCACTGTTTGGAGGAAGATTTGCTCCTTCAGGTTGTACAATTATGTCCTTTATAATTAAACCTTAAGTATATTTTAGTTTCTCCATACATTATGCCATCAATCTTTGAGAGTGAGGGAGACCAATAAAAAGCTTCAGGCTTTAGATTTGAGAGAAGATGTGATAAGTTGGTCAAGTCCAGAATGGCGTATTCTTGCTGATGGGGCAAAATTAACATCGCTTGGAAAAATCTGAATTAATTAAATAAAACAGCAGGGGCAAATTTTGTGTTTAGCTAATTTTATTTGAGATTTTCAATTAAAATCAGAGAGAGTTGCGCAGCTGTTGTGATATACATGGACTTCCAAAAGACTTGCGTTAAAATGTCAAGCAACAGGTTTGACAGAAATGTTGAAGCTCATGGAATATAAAGAGCAGAAGGAGCTTTTGTAGTGGTAATGCCCCTACTTCTGGTTCGGGTTCCACCTGCTCCAGTGATGTGTAATAACATCTCTGAACAAGTTGATTAGAAAATATACAAAGGGCAGAGGCATCATGAATATAAAATTAGCCCTGGGAAATAACACAGAGTGGCGGTGAAAAACTGTTTTCCATGCTCAAGGTGTGGTTCCTCAGGGGTCTGCTTTTTCAATCAATTTAAGTGACTTAGACAAGGGGTGGGCAGTTAACAATGAAATGGGTTGACACATGGCAGATTAAATTTAACACAGAAATGTGAAGTGATGGATTTCAGTAGGAAGAAGGGGGAGCAGCAACATAAAATAAAGGATTTAATTCTTAAGATATTGCAGGAACATAAGAACCTGGGGTTTTATGTACACAAGTTTGTAAGGTGATGGGGCCAATTATGTAAGCAAATAAAACATATGGAATTATGGGGTTTATATATAGCACAAAATACAAAAGTGAAACAATGATGGTGGTCCTGTATAAAACATTAATTCAACCTCAATAGGAGCGTTGAATCCAGTTGTTTGTATTACACATTGACAAGCATGTAAAGGCTTTGGAGAGGGTGAAGGAAATTTATGAAAATGGCCTCAGGATGAGAAACTTCAGTTAAAAAGTTAGTTTAGTGAGGCTGGGGCGGGTAGCTTTAGGAAAGAGAAATTTGAGATGAGATTTATTGAGGTTTTCAAAATTGTGAGGAGTCCAGGCACCGTAGAAACTGTCCTTACTGGTGTAAGGGTGAAGAACCAGAGGACACCAATTTAAAATGAATGGCAAGAGAACCAGAGGCAGCATGTGGGACGCTTTTTACACAGTGTGAAATGTACTGCCTGAGCGTGTGGTAGGATCAAATTCTACTGTGGGCTTTGTAAGGGAACTGGATATTTATCTAAAGATGGAGGAAAAACAACGGTATGGAACTAGTTGAGTAACTCTTAGAGATCCATCACAGACAGGTTGGACTGAATGGTCTTTCTCTGTGATGTTACTATTCCATACAGCAGTTGCATTCTGTGGAGACTCCATATTCATAGCCCAGTGTGGCAATAGTGTGATACTTGTAAGCCACAGATAACTCAGGAGTTGATGTAAATAAAAATGTACTGTTTATTAATCACACAGTAAAGTTCAGCTGAAAAACAATGGATTTGATGCACACACTTGATAGTAATGCTAGACAGCATTACTCCATTGTACAGTACATCAGCATGAATGCTGCCATACAGACAGTTTGAGTATCTGTTCCCATGTGGGTTTGACAAGTTTCTGTATCATGTTGATGCTACATTTTAGTTTCTTTCCAAGATTCTGGAAGTTCTGTCGCTAAAATAGGATATCATTGCAAGTCACTCCCAATTAGGAGAAATCATGCATCACAAAAGGAGACTTTTGGGACTTTGTTTGCTTGAAGCTTCCATACATTCCTATATACCTTCAACATCACAAGCTGCACGTTTTTTAATTGGTCCGGAAGCCTGTGTTTAAGACACTACCTGTACCTGTTATGTCAAGATTTTTTATTTCTATGTTATCCTACATAATGAATCATTAAAGCCAGGATAGTCTTTATGAAATTTGCATAAGTTTAAACCGCTTGGATGACAACTAAAATATTTTTTTTTAATTTGGAAATGCCATACACTTTAATGTATTGTGAAGTTACTTGTAACACATATTACAATAACACATGTTACAATTCATTACTTTTGTGTCATTGGAATGACTTTGCAGTTATAGTGGGGAGTTACAGACTGAAAGGTGAAGCATCTTACCTGTTTCCTTTCTCAGTTCTTCAGTTAACTGGAAACATGAGGAAAGCAAATTAAAAACCTTTCAATTTCAATACTTGAACCAGGGGAATTCAATCTTCATATCCAATCCTTTGTGTTGTCCCTTGAGTGTAGTGGTGGCTGCATTACTCCTGCAGTACTAAATTAAAAAGTAAAAGGCAAGAAATATCATTTTTAACTTCAGCATTTGATCTAAGGTTCATACTGTTTGGTGAACTATCCTTTCAGTATTTACTTACACATTTTTAAAACTTCCCGCTTTGCAATGACATTTCAAAACCCATTTGGAACATTTGGCACAGTGGAAAGATGACTTAATTTTTGTAACAATGGTTTAAAAAACACAGCCAGAACAATATGGTGATAAGAAGTGGATTTATTTATTTTAGCTAGTAAAGATGTAATATTGACTCCAATATGATAATTTTCCTGGTATTGTCTTAATTTTAATCTATTTCAGCCAGGTGGTTTGAATACTCTCACTTGTGGGTATTCATGTAAGACCCTCAAAACATATTTCAGAAAAGCTGCTGGAAAATCCCAACTAATCTTAACCACTGCCAAGAAAAATGATCATTAATGAATGACCTCAGTTGATTGATTCATTGTTGTCAGATGTACCGAGATACAGTGAAAATTATTGTTTTGTGTGCTATACAGGCAGAGTGTACCATACAAAGTGCATCAGGGTAGCAGAACAGAGTGTAGAATACAGTGTTACAGCCACAGGGAAAGTGCAGAGAGAGAGAGAGAGATCGGAATTAACATTTGAGAGGTCTGATAACAGAGAAGCTGTTCTTGAATCTCCTGCCCCCATTGATGACCTTTCAGATTTGCCACATGGTAGTTGATTCCCAGTTCTGTTCACTTATCAAAAAAAAAGTCAAGGATCCAAAACACTTCTTGGAACAAGAAAATTACTATTTTGAAACATGTTTCCATTACACATGGGAAGAATCAAAATAATTTCTTCCAGGTGCCGGATTGGAATTTCTCCTCATTTACTACAATGGCTGGAATATTTCAACATAAATTTTCAAAAATGTTCTGAACATAATACTAATGTTGCCAGGCATTTGACTGAATCATCTCTCATAGGACCAGGGATTCCCACTATACTAAATGGACTTTTAACTCCAGGTAAATACATGCACAACACAGCTAGCCATTAATTGGCAGATGATAGTGAGCTTCCAGCAGTCAAAGGTTTGTGTGTGCAGGATATTAGGCAAGTGCTATTTTACAAAGCGGTGTGCATCTGTATGTTAAGTGCCAATCTGATGCCAAAGTTTAGTAAAATGATGTAAAACTCCAAATGAGCATATACTATGTTTATATGACTATAAGGAGAGAGTGGCTACATCCTGCTCTCCAGCATTAAAATTTATTTGCCAGGAGAATAAAATTTGGGGTGCATGATTAATATGGAAGGGTTGAATCCTTTTTCAAGAGTATCTTTACTGCAATCTACAATTTAGCAGAATAACTGC
The DNA here is from genome assembly GCF_004010195.1 of Chiloscyllium plagiosum. Taxonomy (NCBI): domain Eukaryota; kingdom Metazoa; phylum Chordata; class Chondrichthyes; order Orectolobiformes; family Hemiscylliidae; genus Chiloscyllium; species Chiloscyllium plagiosum. The sequence goes on from NC_057718.1 coordinate 47,441,377, forward strand.
CATCAGTGAGGTATGCAAGCATTTCCCAAATAACAGTCTTGGACAGATTTCCATAACTCTGAATTTTGTAATACCTTGCAGTACATGTTCCTGAACAGCTATTGTTCATGTGGATCTGCTCAAATTAAATGCCTATATATATATATATACAGCAAGGAATAGCAGTGAATGTGATTACTAACCTTATAAGGCAAGTATTGGGTCAATGAGAAACAATTATCAATGAGGCATAACTAGTAATGTGATCCTTCTCATTAAGTTAAAAGTCAGAACAGATTAACAGGATCCCACATAGATTAGTGAGAAGGCTACATTTGGAACAGTATGTGCAGTGTTTGGCGCCTTACATTTTGAATACATTGAAAGGGTTTGGAGGAAGGTTACCAGGACAATTCCAAAATTGAAATTTTAAAGTAGGAAGTGCACAAATGGACTGGGCATCAAAATTAAAAACTCATTTGGCACCAAAGTACATTTCATGGTTTGAATACCAGGTCTACACTGGCAGTTCCTAACCATGAGAGAAATGTGTTGCAGCAAGTGGACGAAATGCTTCTGAGTGGAAAAATATTGGTCAAAGTTTCCACTCCTGATTACAATTCAGTTACATGTTGGATCAAGCTCAGCAAATTATCCACTAAAACTCACTTTATACTCTTACAAATACTTGTATGAAATACCAACTGATTGCTGTTCCCAAAGCAATTATATCCCAGCATAATTGAGTGACTCATTGGTGGTTATCCTTCGGGGAGCCAGCTGGATCTCTTTGATGTCAATGTTGCTCCAACTTAAAACTGATATTTGCTCAGATCCATAATACTCTAGAGTACTATTGTAGAACTGAAAGAATAGACTTGTCACTAGAGATTGGTTTTTACCCATCCTCTTCCAGTTAAGCCCAAAACTCTATGTCCAATAGGCTGGTAAAACCATTAAACCTATCAATGCACTGTGTTGACAGTCTATGTGGATTTTGCTGGTTTGATTCCTGCAGTAGCCATATCCAAACTTCAAGTTTTTACATTTTATGAAATCCACAAGATCAGGAAATGTGGTGCATAAACAGAAATTGCTGGAAAAGCTCAGCAGGTCTGGCAGCATCTGTGAAGAAAGATCAGAGTTAACATTTCGAGCCCAGTAACCCTTTTTCAGACCCTTCTGAGGAAGGTCACCGGACCTGAAAAGTTAACTCTGATCTCTCTTTACAGATGCTGCCAGACCTGCTGAGATTTTCAAACAACTTTTGCTTTAGTTGCTGATTTACAGCAGCTGCAGTTCTTTCGGTTTTTATTCAGGAACTGTGGCGATCAGGTTGACTTAATTAGGCAGAATTTCAGATTCTCAAGGATGGATTGTGATGCAGAGATAAGCTCAGCAGCATGCTTGCAGCATGTTAAACATGATACCAGTCTGTGGAGGCTTGGTGCTTGAAGTACATTTGTTTGCTATGAATACTCATTAACAAAAACCTTTGTCTAATTTCATCTCACATTCAAGATAATATCAGCGGTGTGTGAGAGTCCTGTGTTAACCAACTCACTCTCATTTGAGGGGGACTTGCACTATCAGCTGTGTGCAGCTGTGAGTAAGGGCAGTGTATTTTCTTGTTTAAGTCTACATCATAAAGGAGGGGAGCAGGAGAATGGCCACTTGCATGGGTAATTAGGACTGGCAGTGATGAAGTGGAATGTAAATTGAAATCTACTGCACAGAAGAATAGGTGGGAAGGGCCTAATATCTTGGGTGTAATGGGATGTTTGGTGGGGACAGTCAGTCCCCGAAGTAAGAAAATGAGTGATATAATGGAAGATGTCAATATTATCTGATCTCTGCTCAGAGTGAATGGTAATAATATCATTTACAATGCATGGAGGGGAGAGCTAACTAAACATAGAAGTTCAGCTATGTCCCGCAAAATGGTAGATAGAACCCAAACATTAACATGAACATTCAATATACAGCGAATAAGAAAGATGTCATATTGTTTCTTCCATAATAGACGAAATATGCTAAACTCCCTTATAGGAGAAAGTGAGGTCTGCAGATGCTGGAGATCAAAATTGAAACTTTATTGCTGGAACAGCACAGCAGGTCAGGCAGCATCCAGGGAACAGGAGATTCGATGTTTCGGGCACAGGCCCTTCTTCAGGAACCTGAAGAAGGGCCTGTGCCCGAAACGTCGAATCTCCTGTTCCCTGGATGCTGCCTGACCTGCTGTGCTGTTCCAGCAATAAAGTTTCAACTAAACTCCCTTATAACCAATATGTGCCAACCAAGAGACATGCCAGAGCATATAACTCTTTGATTCAGCCAGTCTTAGTAAATAACAATGATGAAATATTTGTTAATCATTACACATCAATAAAGTGAAACCAGTATAATGTTTACGAATATATTTACAAATGAAACTTAATTTTGAAAAACACCCATACCACCTTTGAACTGCTAAGTCTTATGATAATGACAATATAGTTGGGTGTGGCTGTGATGCAGAATCTTCTTGTTTGCACACAGTCTCTTTTTTTAACTACAACTATTTGGCCTTATTGCATTGTCAGTTGGCATTAGGTTTCACCACTGAAATTTCCACCAGTGATGAATTGCATGTGTTTTGAATTCATGCCTCTGGCACCTAGAATTTTAATTCCAAACACAAGAATGTAACTGGTCACTGTTCCAGTTGAGAATAGCAAGTTATTTTCAAAATTCTAATCTACAAGTGCGGAAACAAACTTGACTTGTGTGAATTTCTCAGCAGATTGGTTTAGAGAAGATGCTGGACTCTGATCCAATAGTAACTTCCAAAAGAAAAGACTTCACAAGGTTGAAATTGCAGGGCTCCAGGAAAACAGAATAATAGTGAGATAATTGAAGAACCCTTTCAAAGAGGAAGCACAATTACCCTGAGCCAAATGTGTTGTGTGTTATCTATCAACCTAACTTGATCTTAAAAATAATGCCAATTAAATTTAATTTTGCAAACTAACTTTGAAGCAAATTGTAAAGAAAGGAAGATTTGAAGGGAGAAGAGAAGTAGGCTTGATATGACGTGTTCTTTGTAAAGAATGAGTGCTGTGAAAGGGAATAAGTGGAGAATTATAAGTGAGAGGAATGACAGTAGAATTCACAAGAAAGCAGAGAAAAAACTGGACATATTATTCAAAGAGGAAGACATAGAGATGGCACTAGTAAGTGAGTAAGATTGGTGGTGAGATTGTAGGGAGCTAGGAATTAATGATAGATATGATGAGAGTGATGGACAAGTTCAGAGAGAAGATGTTGAAGGGTAAAAGAATGTAAGTGGCTGCAGTTCCATTTGGGATATTGGGGATGGTATGTTGTTGATGATATTCCAATCTATAAGTAGGGAAACAAACTCTACTTATATGTATTTCTCAGAGATTGCTGATGAAAGAAGACTTGGTGATAGGGATAAAACATTGAACACAACTGTTGAGGCCATGCCATAGCCACAAACTCCACTAGAAATTTCAGGCAGCTGCTTTGTAACTCCTTCCCCCAACATGCCACACTATGACCTATCTCTCACCTGGAAGAAAAGAAAAGGAAAAGACAGAAATCAAAAGAAAAAAGTGAATAAGGAAGATAGAAGCATAGTGAAAATTGGATGCCAGAGACACATGAAATGAGACATTAACAGGGAAACCAACAGAGACAAGTAAGAGGCCATGTTCTCCAAATTGGCTTGCTCAATGACAAAGGACCTCAACTGGTTACATTTCCTCTGATAATTTGTGGTAAAGCAGGACTGAAGACAAATATCATAATTTATCATCTTGGAAATTTTAATGAGATTATTTACTTCCTTTGGGAGATTTATCCTTGCATACAAATCATTGAAAGGTGCTTGAGGGGGCCAAATAATGTTTTGGTTATTTTGCATATTGATTATCTTATGACAATATGGGCAACTAATTTTGTAAAACATTAGATAAAGTATAATAATTGCACTATCCATGTGTTGCCAATGGAGTGTGACATGAAAGAGCATGCAGGGAGTGTATTGGCATATTTTATGTTAAATACAAGTTGTTCTTGTTGTAATGTGGAAATATTTGCTCAGATTTGCAATAGAGTCAGTTGACAATGAGGAATAGAGTGTCTATTAGATCTTTAGGTTGCTTTGATTGCATCATTCATGGCCAAGGAACGCACAGCTATGCAGTGCTCCACTGTGTTAAAATGACTCAATGTAGCTGCAACATTGACAGCTGTGAGGAAAGCTGCACTTCTCCATAGTTGTCAGTCAGTCATGAGAAAGTAGTATGTCATATCACAGTCTCCGGCCTGAACCAGAAGTGCCAAAGACAAGTTTCCTCTGAATTGCCTAGGAAGAACTGTCTGGACTAATAAAATAAAGGTTTGAAGTGACAACATATGCTTATATAATTGGTGCAGTATCTCTTGTTCCTCTGTTCTTTATGTCATTCATGGCTCAATGGTAGCAAGAGGTTGTAGTTTCAAGTCTCATTTGCACAGCTGAACTACCTTAAATAAAAAGAAAGCCAGCTATTCTTCTGACTTTGACCATCTCCCCACCCACTTACCCCAAAAAATGAGGCTGGTGAGTTAAGCAGTATTCTCAGCAACAACAATTAGTATCAAAGTGACCTCATATGTGCCAATTTAAACAACCTCTCACAAAAGCAACTCAGAAATGACTTTGAGCAGACAGCTAGGTTAAACACAGTTCCACCTTAGCAGCTAAACATCAAAGGCACACACTTCACCGTACTTGAGCACGTAATCCAGATTATCTCTTCAATTTAGTAAGAGTTTCGTGCAGAGGAATTGGAGGTGCAATGAGATGACTGTTGGTTGGCTTTCCATGATCCAGATTCTTAAAGTGAAATTTAATATACATTCAAGTTATTTGGATTTTCCTTTAAAAGAGCACAGAAAGTTTCTCAGAAAATTGAAATTAAAGTTAATATGAAAGCCCCAAATGCAGGAACAGAGATATTAATTATCTTTAAGATTGCTATGAAACTTCCAGTTTTCATATGAGTACATTAAATTGTGCAGGAAAGATATTGCTGTCTGATAGGCAATCATGTTACTAATTCTAGCCTCAACCCTCTCCCTCCATCACAATTTGGCCTTTATCAACAAACATCGTACTCTCCTATTGTACAATATGTTGTTCTTTTCCCTCCTCCCCTGTCTGTTCATTTTTACTAACAACACTTTTCCCAAGATTTCAAAACTGGATTCTGTACTAGCTTTTGCTACTTGCTAGAATTGTCATGTTCTTAAAATCCATATTATTCAATGTTTAATCATTATATTGTGAATCACCTTGACTTCTCTTCCAGCCTTTTCTGTGTTTGTTGTATTGTGCATTATAGGCATTGATGTTTCATGTTGATATATTTTACAAAATAGGGTTTTTAAAATCTAAATATAATTCTTGTGCTCAAATTCATTGATAATCTTGCTAATCGGAAATAAGGTGTTATTTTCAATGTGACCTGCTCTCCTGTGCGAATGCACAGTGAAGCCTAGTGTGCGCCTTTGATGTTGAGTTGCTAAGGTGGAACTGTGTTGAACCTAGCTGTCTGCTTAAAGTCATTTCTGAATTGCCTTTGTGAAAAGTTGTCCAAATTGACACATACTGAGGTCACTGAGATAGTAATTGTTGTTGTTGAGAATACCGCTGGTTTAGCAGCTAACTGTAACTCACTAGCCTCATCTTTGGGGTGATGGGGTCTGGAGGATGGTCAAAGTCAGAAAAATAGCTGGCTTTTTTAAGGTAATTCAGCTATAACTGATTAGAGCCAATGAGGTGCTAAAGGAATTCGTATTTATTTGAACGACAAAGCATGACAAATACAAATGCATGCAAGACCTTTACATTTGCAGAATGATTCTTTGCAAATAATTAGTATAAACAAAATGATTGCACACCATTTATAAACAAACAAAACTGCAATGATTTTCTCTATCAAAAGTAATGGCCTTTTCTTACACCCTGCTATTTTTCAGAAATGGGGTGACAGCACCTTCACAATTAGTGTGGAACTTAACCTCCACCGTTGTCGCCTCATTTCACTATTTCACTCACTGCGAATCTGTTGGAAAATCAGGTATGTGCCCGAGTCTTCAATCAGAAACAGATAGGAGCCTCAATAAACATAAATATAAATAATTGCCTATATAATGTATATCAAGGCCTAATAATGTCAACTGGATCCTTGATCCTGTTTTAAGTAGCAAAGACGAAGTGTGCATTACAGGCTGAATTTTATGGAATCAGGAGCAGCAAAGCAGGAAGTGGCGGGGAGCTGAAACACTAAGAGGGAATGTAGGTGAAAGTAGACTGACTTCTGCTTTCCACCTCCGTGGCATTTTGCCAACAGCAGGAAAGGTGGACAATAGCCTGACACCCAAAGGACACTCATAAGTCCCTAATTCAGTGCTCTTCCCATTGCTGATGCCATTTTACCAGCCATGGATGGGCTCCACAATGCATGAGGAGAACCCTAGCAGCCTCTCTGCAGAGATGTGGGACTGTCCCAGTTAGACACACTGTCGACAGGCAGCAATGGCAACTCACATGGCACACCCATAGGTTACAAACCATAAATTCTGGGGACCTGAACGGTTGCATCTTAGGATATTAAAATAATTAGCTGCAGAGATAGTGAATGCACTGGTAATAATCCTCCAAGGATCCTTAGGTTCTGGGAAGTCCAAAAGGATTGGAAAATGGTCATTGTAATACTTTTATTTCCAAAAAGAAAGGAGACCAAAAACAGGTTGCCAACAGCAGGAAGACAGTTAGTATAACTTCCTGTTGTTGGAAAAAATGTTCATAGAGGATGTAATAGCAGAGTATTTAGAAATACTGTTTGAGTGTTGTCACATGTACCAATATACAATGAAAAGTGTTGGTTTGTATGCTATACAGGCAGATCATACCATACAAAGTGCATTAGGGTAGCAGAACAGAGTGCAGAATATAGTGTTGAGGATGCAGAAAGAGAGATCAGTTTGAGAGGTCCATTCAAAAGTCTGATAACAGGGGGGAAGAAGCTGTTGTTGAATCTTTTCGTCTGCGTATTCAAATTTTCATATCTGCTGCCTGATGGAAGAGGGTGGAAGAGAGTATAACCGAGGTGGGACAGGTCTTTGATTATGTTAGTTGCTTTAGCAAGGCAGCGGGAAGTATCAGCGGAGTCAATGGATGGAAGGCTGGTTTGCGTGATGGACTGGGCTATGTTCATGATTCTCTGTAGACTTTTGGAAGTGCAGTTACCATATCATGCTGTGATGCACCAAGATACGATTCTTTCTGTGGTACATCTATAAAAATTGGTAAGGGTCTTAGTGGACATCCTGAATTTCCTTAGCCTCCTGAGGATGTACAGGCATTGTTGTGCTTTCTTGACTGTTGCATTGACATGGGTGGACAAGGACAGATTGTTAGTGATTATCACTCCCAGGAACTTAACACTCTTGATCATCTCCACCTCAGCACCATTGATGCAGATGGGGCATGCCCTCCTCTCTGCTTCCTGAAGTCAATGACCAGCTCCTTCATTTTGCTGATATTCATAGAACATAGAAAAGTACAGACCTTTCAGCCCACAATGCTGTGCCAAGCATTCATCTTAATGTAAGATCAACCTAACCTACACACCCCTCAATTTACTGCTATTTATGTGCTTGCCCAGCAGTCACTAATGTCCCTAATGTCTCTCACTCTTCTTCTTTAGGTTAAATCCAATCAAGCTAATTACAAAATTCAGGTAAGTGATAGAAGGTGCCATTGACAATGCAACAAAGAGGCACTTGCTCAGGAATAATTTGCCCAGTTTGGGATCTGCCAGGGCCACTCAGCTCTAGATTGCATCATCATGTTGGTTCAAATATGGACAAAATAACTGAATTCCACAGGTGAAGCGAGAGGCAACATTTGACCAAGTGTGGCTCTAAAAAGCCATAGCAAAACTGAAGTTAGGAATGAAGGCAAATTCTGACCAGATAGTCATGCCTAGCAAAAGATGGCTGTGGGTGCCAAACATCTCAACCTAAAAACATCACCACAGGAATCTAAGGCGAAGCATCTTCAAATGCTTCAATTACCTTTTGTGATTCCATCACTTCACAATTTCATCTTGTAATTAGTCAGAAAGTTTAAAACTTGACTGTTTACAACCTAATATTCACAACACGTTTTGGGGGCTTAGAGATTGTCAGTCTGTACATCACAGCTATTTTCATCATTACTTTACTGTGTGAATAACTTGCACCTCTCAATAAAGCCTTCCTTTAGTCATTAACAGCTCAATATTAGACATATTGTCTATCAGATTTCAGAGGTCACATGACTCCCTTCATTTTACCCTAAATTTAAAACTGCCCCAAAGCATAGCAACCGTTGATATGCATTCCATTCAGATAGCCACTATTAGACTATTTTCTCTTACCACCAGACTATTGATATTGGCAACTCCAACGTTGGTGAGAGATTATTGTGTTTACACCATGCTGCCAAGCATTCAATTTCTTTCTTGTACTTAATATGAACAAGCAGAGTCCACATGGCTTCATGAAAGGTAAATCATGCCTGCCAAATTCATTAAAAGTTTTGAGGAAGTAACAAGTAAGATTGATGAAGGGGAAGCACTGGATGCAATATATTTGAATTTCCAGAAGGCATTGGGTAAGATATCACATGTTAGTCTGGTTAACAAGATAAAAGCCCATGGTGTTGCAGGTGGTGTATTAGCACAATAGATGATTGGCTAACTAATAGACCGAGTTTTGGATTGAGGGCATTTTCAGGATGGCAACCTGTGACACATCATTTGTTACAGGGATCAGAGCACAATTATTTGCAATACATGTTAATGACTTGGATGAGAAATGTGAATGCACTATAGCCAATGTTGCAAATAAAACAAAAATAGGTAGGAAGGCAAGTGCTAAGGATGGCAAAAAAAGTGTACAGAGAGATATAGACCGGTTAAGTGAGTGAGCAAAAACTTGGCAGATGGAATATGATGTGGAGAAATGTGAGATTTTTGGCAGGAAAAATAAAAGAGCTGAATTTTCAAGGCAAATTCTCAAAGGGGAACATGAATAGCCAGAGGTCATTGCACACATTAAAACCAACGAGTGGGGAGAGAAAAAGGTTTGAGGTTTTGCAAAGTTATTATATGGAGTTAGGTAGGAGGTTAAAAAGTATAACCTCGAGATTAGTAATCTCTGGATTTCTCCTAGTGCCAGTGATAGTAGGAATAGGAGAATGGGGCAGATGAATGCGTGGCTGAGAAGCTGGTGCAAGGGGCAGGGATGCAGATTTTTAAAAGTGATCGGTATAAGAGGGACTGGTTGCTGCTGAGCTGGTGGGGGACCAATATCCTGGTGGGCAGATTTCTGAGTGCTATTCGGTAGGGTATAGACTAGTCTAGCAGGGCGGCCTAAATGATAGTGAGACAAAAGAAAAGATCAAGGCTAGTACAGAAGTTAAAGAGAGCAAGTTAAATAGACAAGTCAGGCAAGACCAATCAGGGAATGAAGGATGAATTAAACTATGTTTATTTCCATGTAAGAGGCCTGACAGGTAAAGCAGATAAACCCAGGGCATGGAGGGGTCGTGGGACTGGGATATCACAGCTATTACAGAAACATGGCTGATGGAGGGACAGGATTGGCAGTTTAATGTTCCAGAGTATAGAAAAGATAGAAGAGGAGGCAAGAAAGGAGGGGAGTGGTGTTTTCGATTAGGGAAATCATCACTGCAGTATTTAGAAATGATATTCCTGGAGGTTATATGGGTAGAACTGAGAAATGTGAAATGGATGATCACGTTGATGGGATCATACTATAGGCTACCCAATAGTCAGTGGGAACTTGAGCAAAGATGTAGGGAGATCGCAGGTAGCTGTAAGAATAATTGGGTTGTAATAGGGGAATTTAACTTTCCAAACAATGACTGGGACTGCCACAGTGTTTGGGCTTGGACGGGAGGAATTTATTAATTGTGCTCAGTAAAGATTTCTCAATCAATATGTAGGTGGCCCTTCTTGAGAAAGAGCAAAACCTAAGCCCTTGGGAAATAAGGCAGAGCAAGTGAGTGAGGTGTGTGGAGGAGCATTTTGGGACTAGTGACCATAATTCTATTGGTTTTAAAATAGTTACAGAAAGGTTTAGGCCTGGTTCAAAAGTTAAAGTTCTAAATTAGGGCAAGGTCAATTTTGATGGTATTAGGCAGGAACTTTCAAAAGTTGATTGGTGGAGGCAGTTCACAGGTAAAAGGACATCTGGCAAGTGGGAGACTTTCAAAGGCAAGATAATGAGAATTCATGGCCTGCATGTTTCTATTTGTGTGAAGGGCGAGGCTGGCAGGTGGAGGGAAGACTGGATAACTAGAGATATTGAGGCTCTGGTTAAGAAAAGGAAGGAGGCATATATCAGGTATAGGCAGTTGGGCTCAAATGAATCCCCTGAGATGTACCGGGATGGAGGAGTACACTTACTTGGGAAATCAAGAGGACAGATAGGGGACATGAGATAGCTTTGGCATATAGGGTAAAGAAGGTTCCAAAGAGATTCTACAAGTATATTAATGGCAAAAGAGTAGCTAGAGAAAGAATAAAGCCCTGTAAAGATCAGTGAAGCCATCTATGTATCGAACCATAGAAAATGAGTGAGATCCTAAATGAATATTTCTCGTCAGTATTTACCGTGGAGAAAGATATGGATGCTAGGGAAATCAGGGAAGTAAATAGTGATATCTTGAACAGAGTGCACATTAGGGAAGAGAAGGTGCTAGAAGTCTTAAAATAACTAGAGGTAGGTAAACCCCTGAGACTTGATCAAGTGTATCCTAGAATATTGTGGGAAGCTAGGCAAGAAATTGTGGGGCCTCCAGCTGAGATATTTGTATTATCATAAACCGTGGGTGAGATGCCGGAAGACTGGCGGGTGGCTGATGATGTACCATTATTTAAGAAAGAATGCAAGGAAAAGCCAGGGGACTACAGACTGGTAAACCTAATGTCAGCAGTGGGTAAATTGCTGGAGGGGATTCTGAGACACAGGATCTACATGTATTTGGAGAGGCATGGACAAGTTAGGGGTAGTCAGCATGGCTTTATGTTTGGGAAATTGTATCTCACAAACTTGATTGAGTTTTTTGAAGAGGTGACCAAGAAGATAGATGATGGCAGAAAGGTAGATGTTGTCTATATGAAGTTTAGCAAGGCTTTCAACAAGGTTCTACATGGTAGATTGGTTTGCAAGATTAGATCACATGGGATCTGGAGCAGCTAGCTGATTGGATACAAAATTGGCTTAATGATAGGAGACAAGGTGGTGGTTGGGAATGTTATTCGAACTTGACAAGTGGTGCACTGCAAGGATCTGTGCTAGGTCCACTGTTGTTCATCATTTATAAAAATGATTTGGTTGAGAATATAGGTTAGTGAGTTTGTAAATGACACCAAAATTACTGGTATTGTGGAGAATGAAAAAGGTTATCTAAGAGTACAATGGGATCTTGATCAGCTGGGCCAGTGGGCTGAGGAATGGCAGATGGAGTTTAATTCAGATAAATGCAAGGCATTGCATTTTAATAAGAGAAACTGGGCAGGATTTATAGTTAACGGTAGGATCTTGGGGAGCGTTGTCGAACAGAGAGACCGAGGGGTGCAGTGTGAAAGTGGCATGACAGGTAGATAGAGTGGTGAAGAAGGCATTTGGCATACTGCCTTCGTCAGTCAGGGCATTGAGTACAGGGGTTGGAACATCATATTACATTTGCTCAAGGCATTGATAAGGCCACATTTAAGTACTATCCGCAATTCTGGTCACCCAACTGTAGGAAGAATGTTGTTGAACCAAAAAGGGTGCAAAAAAGACTAGCAAGGATGTTACTGAGTATAAGGAAAGACTGGATAGGTTGGGACTTTCTTCCCTGGATCATCAGAGGCTAAGGGATGTCCTTAGAGAAGTTTATAAAATCATGAGGGGCATGGATAGGGTGAATAGCCAAGATCATTTCCCACGGGTAGGGGAGTCCACAACTGGAGAGCATATGTTGAAGATGAGAGGGGAAAGATTTAAAAGGGACCTGAGGGGTAGCATTTTGTTTGGAATGAGCTGCCAGAGAAAGCAGTAGGGGTACGTACAATTGCAACATTTAAAAGACATTTGGATTGGTACATGGATTGGAAAGGTTTAGAAGGTTATGGACCAAATGCAGGCAAATGGGACTCGTACAGTTTAGGAAACCTGTTGGCATGGACGAGTTGGGCTGAAGGGCTTGTTTCCATGCTGTGTGAGTCTGACGAAAGCATGAGGGGTGTAGATAAAGTGAATAGTAGGTGTCTTTTCACTAGGGTGGGGGGTTTCAAGACTAGAGGCATATTTTTTCAGTGAGAGGAGAAAAATTTAAGAGGGACATAAGGGGCAACCTTTGTACACAGAGGGTGGTTTGTGTGTGGAATGAACCTCCAGAGGATGTGGTGGATGCAGGTACTGTTACAATGTTTAAAAGATTATTAGGTAAGTATGTGAATAAGAAATGTTTGGAGGGATATGGGCCAAGTATAGGCAAGTGGGACCAGTTTAGTTTGGGATTATGGTCGGCCTGGACTGGTTGGACCGAATGGTCTGTTTTCATGCTGTATGACTCTATGACTATGACTCTAATATTAAATGGAGCAAGACTGCAGAAAGCTGCAGCAAAGAGGGATTTGGGAGTCTTCATACTAAAGCTAACGTACAAGTTATGGAGATAGTAAATAAGGCAAATGAAATGTTGGCCTTTATTCCAAATGAAATGAAGTGTGAAAGAGAGATGTCTTACTAAAACTTATACAATTAACTCGTTAGACTATACCTAGAATACTGTAAACAGTTTTGGTCTCCTTATCTCAGGAAAAATACATTAGCTTCGGAAGCAGTCCAGAAAAGGTTTATCAGGTTGATTTCAACTATGAAAATCAATTTCATGATTGATTCCAGTTTATGAAAGGACTGTCTTATTAGGAGTGGTTGAGTAGGTTGACCCTATGCTCATTAAAGTTCAGAAAATGAGAGGCAAGTATTTTGAAACTTACAAATTTCTGACGGGACTTGACTGGGCAGATGTGGAAAGGTTGTTTCCCTTTGGGGAAAAGTCTCAGACCTAAGGGCATCATTTCAGAGAAAGGAGTCTAAAATTTAAGATGAGGATTTTTTTCTCAGACACTAGTGAATTTGTGGAATTCTTTACCACAGAGTGCTATCGAGAATGACTCATTAAACATATTCAGAGCTTAGACAGACACACTTTTAATTAGTAAGGGAATCAAGGATTAATGGGAAAAGGCAGGAAAGTGGATCAAGGATTAGCAGATCAGGCATAAACTCATTGAGTGGTAGAACAGATTCAATGGGCTGAATGGCCTACTTCTGCATCTATGTCTTAAGATCTTGTGTGGTAATTTGCAGTCCAATGAGATTCTCACCAAATCAGTTGGTAACTTTGAATTCCTGCAAATCAAGATCCGCAACAAAGATGTCTCCAATCTCCTTGGAGATGCAAGAAGCCCCATATGTTGGCCATCTCACTTGGGTCCTTTTCCTGCTTGCTTGGAAATGAAGGACTGGATCTTCTGTTGCCAGAAGCCACTCTTTCCATCCATTCTTAACTGGAAGTAAACAAAGCATAAAAATGATGTGGAGGTGCCGTGTTGGACTGGGGTGGACAAAGTTAAAAAATCACACAACTCCAGGTTATAGGCCAACAGGTCAATTTGGAAGTACAAGCTTTCGGAGTATTGCTCCTTCATCAGGTAGCTGATGAAGGAGCAGTGCTCTGAAAGCTGTATGTCCAAATAAACCTGTTGGACTATAACCTGGTGCTGTAAAGTATAAAGAGGCAGCTAAAAGCTCTGAGGGGATGTGCTGTTTCCAGTGGGCAGAGAATGAACTGCATCCCACCTGAATTCTGCCCTCTGTAAAAGCCCATTCCTTTCTTTTAAAACAGCAGAATAATAACTAAAATAAGCACCAGCTTTTGATGGGTTAAGCGTGAAGGAAGAATCTTTGTGTTAGCTATCGTGCAACCCCATTGAACCTTACTCCAAATATGTTGTATGTATGCCCTTTCTTCCTTCATGTCATGTGATTTCTGTCTGGTTTAATCTCAAGACAACAAACATGAAGAAACCTTTCACCTTCTTTTGAAAAAAAAAAGAGTCTTTGCATCTGTTTTCCAGACTGTTCCTGGGTGTGGGCACTCTGCCTAAAAGTAGTGGTTGTTTGGTGGCAGTCTGACTCTGTAGAGTGCAGCTGCTTTCGACTCGATCGCCCTAACTCTGTCTCTCTGTCTGACACAGCAGTACAAGTTTGGTCCAATACTCCAAGCCAAAAACACCAAATCGTGATGCTCTGAGCAGACAAAATAACTAGAAGAAGATGGCAATGTGTGATTATTGCCCTGAGCACACTCAAAGTTGGCAGCTGGGGATTTCCCAGCTTTACCAAAGCTGATCAGTAACACAACAGTCCACAGAGTTAACTTGTTAGTCATGTGATGGTAATTGCAGCTTTCTTGCACAAACATGACTCATATTCTCTCACTGTAAGAAAGAAATAAGACACAAACATATCAAAACACAATGTTTTCTAGAGTAATCTTAAATCAGCTTAACATGACATTCCCAATCCTATGGGTATTTTGGTACAAGTACTAATCTGAATATTTAGTTAAACTAAATAAAACTGTCTGAATGTTGGTATAGATATGAATGATAACAAAACACAGACATGTATTTTAAAGAAAGTGCAAACAGGGATGGTCGAGTTTAGGTTTCTTCTTGCTTCATTTGACAATATTACTTTTTCCATTTGTTTCTGCCATTCCCTTCCTGTGGAGCCCATATGGGAATCAATGGTGGTAAATTCCCATAGCCCCTTTGGAGAATGACTCAGCCTCTGCCTGAAACCAAGGCCTGTATGGGACCGTATCCAACCATCTTTCAATTCAAACTCCTCAATTTCTGAAGTGTCTTTTCTGTAAAGTAACTTTAAAGCATTTTTCTGTTACCTTAGTAACATACTGCTTGATATCCCCTGGCTGGCACTGATTACTGCCTGCATAAGACAATCTCAAACAATCAGTCAAGTGCCTCTATTCGATTAGAAGATGAGTATGATATAATAAACCCTTCTTAAGGAAACTATTTTCTTCTACAGTCACCATAAATACTCATTGAGAAGAATATTTATTTCATGCATCCAACTGTCAACCTGACCCAGTTAGATGATCTTTCAACTCTCATTCTTAATACTATGGGCTCAGGAGGTCCAAGATGGCGGCAACCCAGCAAGTCTGAGTCTGTAGTGCTCTGCCCAAGACTCAGGCAAAGTGGGCTGCCCGCCTCCCCCATATCTGCCAAACCATTTAAAATAACTTTTATTCAACATAGTTAGTCATTTTGTACCAAACTTCAGTAGTTTGATGAGAAAGTGAGGACTGCAGATGCTGGAGATCAGAGCTGAAAATGTGTTGCTGGAAAAGCGCAGCAGGTCAGGCAGCATCCAAGGAACAGGAGAATCGACGTTTC
>NC_057718.1:47459062-47471694 GCF_004010195.1 Chiloscyllium plagiosum
GCCTATCACCCTCACCTTGACCTCCTTCCACTTATCGCATTTCCAAAGCCCCTCCCCCAAGTCCCTCCTCCCTACCTTTTATCTTAGCCTGCTGGGCACACTTTCCTCATTCCTGAAGAAGGGCTTATGCCCGAAACGTTGATTCTCCTGTTCCTTGGATGCTGCCTGACCTGCGCTTTTCCAGCAACATATTTTCAGTAGTTTGATGCTTTGTTAAAGTGACTAAGGGAAAGAATGCCCGCAGCTCGCAGCAGGCAGGAACCCCTCCCCCACCCTCCCCAGCTGCAGCGGAGACAACTGCAGCCGCCCTGGGGACTTATCTATGGTGGCGAGCCTTGTTGCAGTAATTACCAAGCTGGAAGAGAAGATCGACGTCTTCATAGAGGAGTCCAGAAGCAGGTGGGAATCGCTCTCGGTCGCGCTGCAACAGCACGACTGAGATATTGAAAAAATCGAACATCGAGTTGGAGGGGTGGAGCTAAAGGCTGCGACCTCCGAGGCTGCTGCAGAATTGGCCGGGTCCGGACTCTCGAACAGTGGGTCCGGGCCTGAGAAGATCACATCGACGACCTCGAGAATTGGGGTCGTCGAAAAATATTTGTTTGCTGGGCCTTCCTGAACGGGAAGAGGAAGGCCAGCTTGCAGTGTTTTTGGAGCAGTGGCTCCCTCAGATGTTGAAGCTGGAGGCTGAATCAGGCCAGGTGCGGGTAGAATGGGCCCACCGGGTTGCAATACGCAGGCCCGGGTCAGACCAGCGCCCCCGCCCGGTCCTGTTCCGGCTTCAGTGTTGCAGAGAGAAGCAAATGCTCCTGGAAGCCTCCAGAACCCTCAGGAAAGATCCCCAGGCCATGACATATAAGGGATCTAGGATTATGCTGTTTCAGGATTTTTTCCCCAGCTTTGGTCCACAAGAGGAGGGCGTTTGATGAAATGAAGAAGCTTCTAAGGGTCTTAAACATTCAGTACTCCTTGCGCTACCCAGCAACACTGCGTTTTAACCACAAAGGATCCATCTATAACTTCGGATTGCCAGAGAAGGCCAAGGAATTTTTGGACTCTCTTAAATAGATTGTAAGAATTAATCCGTGTGGTTAATGATGCTGTTCTGCTCCCTCTCACCCGGTTTACCCTTCTTTTCTTCCCTCATTTCCTTTATTGTTTAATATCATCTCCGGGAGGTAGGGACGGGAGCTTATTTGTTCTCCACTATGTGATTTCCTTTTTTTTAATTGGCCGGGCTGTTTAGTTGATTCAGGTGAGGGGGGGCGGCATTTGCTTTGTCCTACCTTATTTCTTTCTTTTAGAGCAGAGTTTTTTCCCGTTTTTTATTTTTGTGTTATTATACTTAGTTATTTCCTGCTGAGACTGTAACTTTATAGTTTTATATGTTTATACGTGGTATTATCGTTACTAAATCTATCTAGGTGTTGGTATGGGTGGAGGGGTAGGGTACTCACTGTTAACTTTAGTTTTATAGTATTTTATTATGGGGTGCCTGGGTCGAGGGTGGGGCACTGGTTGGGAGAGGATACGATGGGTTTTCAGATTGGAAATGATGCCCCCTGGAAGCAAGGGGGAAAATCTCCTTTTACATATTAGATTAGATTAGATTACTTACAGTGTGGAAACAGGCCCTTCGGCCCAACAAGTCCACACCGACCCGCTGAAGCGTAACCCACCCATACCCCCACATTTACCCCTTACCTAACACTACGGGCAATTTAGCATAGCCAATTCACCTGACCTGCACATCTTTTGGAGTGTGGGAGGAAACCGGAGCACCCGGAGGAAACCCACGCAGACACGGGGAGAACGTGCAAACTCCACACAGTCAGTCGCCTGAGGCAGGAATTGAACCCGGGTCTCTGGCGCTGTGAGGCAGCAGTGCTAACTGCTGTGCCACCGTGCCGCCCACTATGTTTTATATTTTTTTAATTTAGAAATAGTTCTTTACTATATTGACGTGAGTGTATTAAAGAATCTCTATTTTTGTGACTTTTCTATGGTCTATGATCGGTGTGTTTTGGATGGGGTTCTTCCTCCCGGGGGGTCTCGGACTTGCCTGGATGATTATGGTTAGTCATTCAATTAAGTAGTGCACCTGGAATGTCAAGGGGAGTAATTCGCCAATCAAAAGGAAGAAAATACTATCAAACCTCAAAAAAGAAAGGGTTGATATTGCTCTCTTACAGGATACACATTTACTGGATAAAGAGCACTTGAAATTACAACACGGTGGATTTGATCAGGCCTCTTTTCATCCTTCAGTTCAAAAAGTAGGGGAGTAGTTATTCTCATTCAGAAGAATCTCCCTTTCGAAATCTTAAGTCAGATAAAAGATGAGTCTGGATGGTATATACTGATTAAAGCCCTTATAAATAGAGAGGAAAATGGGATTTTGAATCTTTATTGTCCCCTGGCATATTCTTTCAAATTTATAATGAAAGCACGGTGGCACAGTGGTTAGCACTGCTGTCTCACAGCGCCTGAGACCCGGGTTCAATTCCCGCCTCAGGCGACTGACTGTGTGGAGTTTGCACGTTCTCCCCATGTCTGCGTGGGTTTCCTCCGGGTGCTCCAGTTTCCCCCCACAGTCCAAAAGATGTGCAGGGTCAGGTGAATTGGCCATGCTAAATTGCCCGTAGTGTTAGGTAAGGGGTAAATGTAGGGGTATGGGTGGGTTTCGCTTCGGCGGGTCGGTGTGGACTTGTTGGGCCGAAGGGCCTGTTTCCAAACTGTAATGTAATCTAATCATTCTCCAAACTGATGGCTCTCGGGGCATGTTACACAATTACAGGAGGAGATTTTAATTGCATTATGGACCCGGAGATAGAAAAGATACCCAAGAGTACTGTGCGTGTCTCCCCCAGTTCCAGGCAATTGGTGGATTTGAATAAAGAGCGAGGACTAGTAGATGTGTGGAGGTGCCTCCACCCGCAAGGCAGAGATTTCTCTTTTTATTCTAATCCACATAAGTGTCACACTAGAATTGATATGTTTTTGCCTCCTCGACCTTTTTGAATTCCATATTATCCTGCAAAATAAGTAATATAATAATTTCTGATCACGCTGCAGTGTATATGGAAATCAAGACTAGGAACAATGAGACGGCCCCCCGACATTGGCATATGGATTCTTTCTTAATGAAGGATTGTAAGTTCATAAAATATTTCTCTCAAGAATTCAAAACTTCTTTGGAAATTAACTCAGGCACGGCGAGTAACCCGTCAATGATGTGGGAGACCATTATGGCTTATGCACGGGGTCTGATAATTTCATACTCAGCGACCCAGAAAAAACTAAAGGGAGAACAACAGCGTCTACTCGAGGCTCGCTTAAAGGCAGCTGAGACAGCGTACGTTGATAGGCCATCTGTTGCTAAATTACAAAGGATTATGGCCCTTAGGACAGCCCTGAATACAGTGCTTACCCAAACGGCAAAGAGGGAAATATTATTTGCAAAGCAAGGATTATATGAATATGGCAATAAGCCCGATAGATACCTAACGTTTCTTGCAAGGGAAAAAAAGGCCCCTCAAGCTATCATGTCCATCAGGGAAAGTGCTGGTACTCTGACTCGTGATCATAAAAGGATCAACAAAATCTTCAGAAAGTTTTACTTTGATTTGTATAAATCACAGGATTGTGAAGATAGAGACAGGAAAATTGAGTCCTTTTTTAAAAGCCTGGCTTTTCTGGACTTAACCCCGGAACAGCTGTCAATCCTGAATGCTCCCCTAACAACCCAGGAAGTACTTGACGCAATCGGGCAGCTTCAGAGCGGTAAAGGACCTGGTTCAGATGGATTTCAGGTTGAATTCTACAAAGAGTTTACAGGAGTATTAGCTGGTCCACTTATGGACATGTACAACTACTCATATAGTCAAGGCTGTCTCTCACCTTCGTTGAGAGAAGCCAATATTTCTCTCATTCTCAAAAAAGGAAAGGACCCAGAAGATTGTGCATCATACAGACCAATATCTTTGCTAAATGTAGATTTTAAAATTTTTTCTAAAACATTAGTATTGAGGCTGGAGAGGGTATTGCCATACATCATAAAAGAGGACCAGATGGGGTTTATCAAGGGCCGTAGATCATCTAGTAATATTAAAAGGGTTTTGAATGTGATTCAAGTCTGTCATCAGGAAAGAATACCAGGAGTAGTAGTCTCGTTGGACGCGGAGAAGATATTTGACAGGGTTGAATGGTCATACCTTTCTATACACTGGAAAGGTTTGGCGTTGGAAAGGTATTTGCTAAATGGGTCTCAACATTGTATAATGACCCCAAAGTAGCTGTGATCACCAATGGTTTAGGCTCGGATAGCTTCAGTGTGGGTAGAGGCTGCCATCAGGGATGTCCTCTCTCACCATTACTATTCATGCTAATAATTGAGCCACTAGCGGAAGCTACACGGGCTGATTCTAATATAACGGCCCCGAGGGTTGGCATGGGTAAATATAAAATTACCCTTTATGCAGATGATGTTCTTCTTTTTCTTAATAATCCTTTTGTATCCGTGCCTCGCCCGATCCAAGTTATTAATTTATTTAGTGCATTCTCAGGTTACAAAATTAATTTCTCAAAATCGGAGGCCATGCCGATGGGTTGTCTCGCTAATACGTCCCACTTATTGGACGGATCTCCTTTTCCCTTTCGGTGGTCTCTGGAGGGTTTTTTAAATTTAGGTATTTTTATTACCCCAGTATTTGGTCAGCTGTGCAAGGTCAATTTTGTGCAAATACTGGAAAGGATAAGGCAGGACCTTCAATGTTGGGGGGATCTTCCAATTTCCTGGCTTGGTAGAATAGCTCTAATTAAAATGAATGTCTTGCCCCGTCTCTTATACCCTATGAGAATGCTCCCGGTGATGCTGCCAAGGCCGGCACTCCGCAAATTGTATGGTTGGCTGGGTTGTTTCGTCTGGAATCATAGACGGCCCCTCATTAAGTTAAAGAAGTTACAGCTTCCACAAGCAAGGGGAGGGCTGGATTTTCCAGATTTTAGGAAGTATCAGCTGAGTTCTCTATTAAGCTACATAGGCAATTGGGTCTCGTCTGACCCGCAATCAATCTGGCTGGATATCAAGGCTTCTTAAGGAAAGTGTCCTCTTATTAACCTCTTATCTTTAGATAAGATGAAAGTCATTATGGACCATTGTAAAAACCCTATGGTATTAAACACAATTAAAGCCTGGAAGATAATGCGGCAAAACGAGGGTAATTCACATAAAACTTCCCCTTATACTCCTATAGTGGGGGCATGGGGTTTTCAACCGGGGCTCACAGACGCCACATTTAAATCCTGGAGGTCCAGGGGTATCTCCTGTTTAGGAGATCTGTTTGATGAGGGTTTATGATGTCTTTTGAACAGCTGTACCAGAAATTTGAACTACCTAATGGAGACCTCTTTCGATACTTCCAAATTCGAGATTACGTACAGAAGAAGACTAATTATTAGATAGCCTTTATAAATCAGATAGGGAACGTAGAGTGTTGTGGCCAATGGGTTTACCCTCGGTCAGCAGTCTCTATCATTTACTACATAATGAAGTTTCAGAAGATATGGAACGTTTGCTTAGAACATGGGATCAGGAACTGGGCTTGGAAATATCCACAGAAATGTGGGACGACATCTAGGAAAATGTCAGAAAAAATCTCCATCTGTAATAGAACCCAAGCCATTCAGTTAAAGATACTCCATAGGACTCATATAGCACCGGAACGATTGGCAAAATTTAGGGCAGGAACATCTCCAATGTGTCCCAAATGTAAAATAGAGGTGGGCACTCTCACACACTGCTTTTGGACATATCATAAGATCCGCACATACTGGGTCAGAGTAGCAAATGCTTTGACAGAAATCTTGGGAGCGGAAATTAGGATTTTTGAGCTTGCCTTCCCTGGATATGCACGGAAGGAAATTATTTTCCATTCTCCCCTTTTGTGCAAGGAAAAATATCTTAGTAAACTGGGTAGCTGAGGGCAGTCCAAGACTTTTGAATTGGTATAGGTTGGTTATGGAATGTATTCCCCTTGACTTCCTTACAAATATGGTGCACCAAAAAACTGAATTATTCTATAAAATATGGCAGCCCTTCCTGAATGATATAGATACAGATATTTTTGGCCATTTTGTCAAGGGTTTTCATCTAGTTGTGGTAGCAGTTCTGGCTGATCCGGGGGCCCTTGGGGGAGGAATCCCGCATGAATACGGGTTTTATTATGACTTGATATTACTCCGTTCTGAGCATGTACTTTACTATATAATTACTATGTTATTCTTTTTTTTCTCTTGAGTAATGGAAGATATTTTATTATACGCTCTGGTTAGTTATAGGTTAGATTAGTAGTTAGTTGAGTTTTGTTTTCTCTTTTTTTTCTTTATCTCTTTTTGTCTGTTAGGTTTTGGTTATTATTTATTTAATATTTAATTGTATATTAATGTTTGTATTTGTGTGTATTATTTTATAAGCTTGTAAAAACATGTTAAATTTTCAATAAAAATATCTATTTAAGAAAAAGAATACTATGGGCTCAATCCTATTTAGACATCAGGAACTTGCCCTTTGACGTTTTGCTTTATGCATGTGAGACATATAATAAGGCATTTATGCATTTTCTTTATATACCACACACAGTGAGGCAAAATACGTGTTAGGCTAAAAGAGCCTTTTCATTGGCGAAATTCTCAACATCATGTGACTTCCTTTAAAACTCTATTTTCCATTATCCACCTCATGTCCTGAGGGATTTCCATTTTTCCAGAAACTACAGAAATTTACTGTCTAAACTCTAAACTATTTTCTTCATTGCTCTCTGTGTAATTCTTGGGTGTAGTCCATCACTTCCTGTGAAACTAATTCCCAACACTTCTTTATGACATTCCCTTCACTGGAAGTAACATTACTTATAGTTTCTGTGAATGGTTCAAACCACTTAACATGCCCTTCTCCAAATAAATCACAAGTTCCACAAACCTTCTTCAACATTTTCAATGCTGTGTTTATTTATGTTCTTTCATTAAATTAAATATGTCAAGCTTGCATTCTGAAATACAACAAGAAATCTGAAATGCAACTCCCGCTGAATAAATGTAATTGCACTTGAAGCTTGACAAGATTTATATAACCTGATCAGTGCCTTTATAAAACATGTTTGCAAAGGTGCCAAACATCATTTGCCAGTTCACATTAATCATTCAACAATGACTCAATACATTTTAATTTTGAATTAAAATTTCTATTTTGATCTCTTGATCAGAAAGCTGTGAATAATTATATCCTGCCTGACAAGTACAAGTGATTTTTCTGACATGTTCCCCTTCTCTTCTGCTTCAGTTTTTGAGATTAATTTTACCAAAAAGCAGCCACGTATGAATTTCAGGAGTTCGATGCAGGGTTTCTTTCCTTGTCATCTGGCATGTTCAGATATCATGCAATTCTCCGCAGCTTGCTTCATTATGTATGCACCATACCTCTATGGCGCCCCCTCATGCTTTTGTGCAGAAGTACTCACCACTGCTGGGACTTCCCAGGGTTCCCAATGCTGACGCCATATTTTAAGGTGAGGCATGCACCATAGAACATAGAACATAGAACATTATGGCGCAGTACAGACCCTTCAGCCCTCGATGTTGTGCTGACCTGTGGAACCAATCTGAAGGCCATCTAACCTGCACTATTCCATTCTCGTCCATATGCTTATCCAATGACTATTTGAATGCCCTTAAAGTTGGCGAATCTACTACTGTTGCTGGCAGTGCGTTCCATGCCCCTACTACTCTTTTAGTAAAGAAACTACCTCTGATATCTGACCTATATCTATCATTCCTCAGTTTAAAGCTATGTCCCCTCACGCTAGCCATTGCCATCCAAGGAAAAAGGCTCTCATTGTCCAACCTGTCTAACCCTATGATTATCTTATAAGTCTCAATTAAGTCACCTCTCAACCTTCTTCTCTCTAACAAAAACAGCCTCAAGTCCTTCAGCCTTTCCTCATAAGACATTCCCTCCATAC
This sequence comes from Chiloscyllium plagiosum, assembly GCF_004010195.1. Classification (NCBI taxonomy): domain Eukaryota; kingdom Metazoa; phylum Chordata; class Chondrichthyes; order Orectolobiformes; family Hemiscylliidae; genus Chiloscyllium; species Chiloscyllium plagiosum. The sequence continues at coordinate 47,467,081 of NC_057718.1, forward strand.
CAGGCAACATCCTGGTAAATCTCCTCTGAACCTTTTCCAAAGCTTCCATATCCTTCTGATAATGCTGTGACCAGAACTATACACAATACTCCAAGTGTGGCCGCAACAGAGTTTTGTACAGCTGCAGCATGATCTGATGGTTCCAAACCTCAATCCCTCTACCAATAAGAGCTAACACTCCATATGCCTTCTTATCAACCCTATCAACCTGGGTGGTAACTTTCAAGGATCTCTTACATGGACACCGAGATCTCTCTGCTCACCTATACAACCAAGAATCTTACCGTTAGCGCAGTACTCTGCATTCCTGCTACTCCTTCCAAAGTGAATCACCTCATACTTCTCCACATTAAACTCCATTTTTCCACATTAAACTCAATTTTTCCATATTAAACTCCAATTATTAGTCTAATTCAGGAATCTATAGAATGCTTGAGACGGTTTCTTAGAGCAACGTGTTCTGGAAGTGACCAAAGAACAAGCTATACTAGGTGTATTATGTCTTATGACAGGATAAATGAATGGTTTCAAAGTAAAGATATCTGCTTGGGAGCAGTAACTACAGTCGGTTCTGCTATAACACGGTACTTCCGTTCTCATGCAGTCCTGTGCGCAACAGCAGCACTGTTTAAACTAATGGGGCCAGAACATGCTATAACCAATACATGCTTTAAAAGTTCACATTTTGGAAAAGGTGTCCCCAATTCGTCAAACGTGTTATAGCAAATTCACATTAACGATAGGTGTGTTATAACAGAAGAACCTGTACATTTAAAATTTATGTCCAATTTGAAAGGGACAAGGATGAGTTTCAAACCAAGCTTAAATAATGGCAACTATGCAAGCATAAAAACTGTGTAAGCTGACATGAACTGAGACATTAGGATATGTGATAAATCATTAGAGAAGCCGCAGTAGGCACTTAAAGCGATAGTTGCAAATCCTCAGAATAAGTACATTCCTAGTATATCTAGGAACATACTCGAAAAAAATTCTATCCACAGTTAACTAAAGTAGTTTATGAAAGTCTCAAATATCAGGAAAAAGCAAACAATTGAGCAAAAATGAATAGGACATCAGATGACTGGTCAGATTATAAAGAACACCATTCAATGACAAATAGGTTAATTAAGACAACTAAATTAGAAAAGGAGAGAAAGTTGGCAGAAAGGTTAAAATGACAGCAAGCATTTCTCAAGTATTCTAAAAGGCAAAACACAAGTGAAATGAGCATTGATCCCCAAAAGTGCGAAAATGGAGAATTCACAATAGATAAAGAAATTGAGGATGAAATTTATAAATATTTTATTTCAGTATTCATTGTAAATAATGCAAATAAAAATTCCCAGTTACATATTTATGAAGTTCAAATTATACTGACAAGGGAAACAGTTCCAAGCAAACTGGCTGAACTGCAGGCTAGTAAGGCTCCTGATGAAGGGCTTATGCCCAAACTGTGGGTTCTCCTGCTCCTCGGATGCTGCCTGACCTGTTGTGCTTTTCCAGCACCACACTCTCAACTCTGATCTCCAGCATCTGCAGTCCTCACTTTCTCCTAGTAAGGCTCCCAGTCCTATATATTTCGCCCTAAGGACTTAAGAGATAGCTAATGATGCAGTAGATGGATAGATGCTAGTTTTCCAAAGTTCATTTAGTTATGAAAAAGTTCCATCTGATTGTCAAGTAGCAACTATAAACCCTCAACCCAAGAAGGGAGGATGACAGAATATGGGAAATGACAGGTCAAATAGCTTGATGCCTGGTATGGAGAAATTACTAAAATTGATCATCATGGAGATAATAACTGAGTGCTTGGAAAATCTCAAGATAATCTGGAAGCTTTTTCCTGGTTTTCTGAAAGGGAAATAGGGCTTAACCCAATTTATTGGAATTCTTCAAAGGGTTAACATATATTGTAGATAAATGGAAATCTGTTGATGTACTATGCTTGGATTTCCAGAAGACATTTGACAAGATTCCTCATAAAAGGTAACTCTAAAACACAGAGGTTCATGGCATAGGGAGTAACATACTGGGATGGTTAGAAGAGTGGCTAGTAGAAAAGAGAAAATGCATAAATGGGTCTTTTTCAGAATGACGGAATGCAAATTGTGGGATCCTGCTGGGCTCTGTGCTGGGCCCTCAGCTTTCTGCTGTTTATATGAACAAAGATCTGGTGGGTTTTGCAGATAACACCAAGACAGGTGGGAAGGTATGCTGTGAAGAAGATATAAGTAAGCTGCTGATGGATATAGATCATTCAAGGTGGGTAAAAATCTGGTGACTGCAGTACAAGACCACAAAAGATACAGCACCAGGATTAGACCATTCAGCCAATCCAGTCAGCTCTGCCAGTCAATCATGGCTGATAAAATAATACAAAAATATAAACTGTGGGAAATGTAAAGTTGTTTATTTTGGCAGGAAGAATAAAAAAAAGCCTGGCAGCAGCTGTAAGAGAGAGAGAGATAGAGAGAGAGAGTGTTCATGTTTCATAGAACATGAAACAGTACAGCACAATATAGGCCTTTGGCCCTCAATGTTGTGTCAACCTGTTTTCCTACTCTAAGATCAAACTAACCTACCTACTCTTCATTTTACTATCATCCATGTGCATACCCAAGAGTTGCTTAAATGTCCCTAATGTATCGTGCAGAGGAGATTTACCAGGATGCTGCCTGAACTGGAGGGCATGTCTTATGAAGTAAGGTTGAGGGAGTTAAGGCTTCTCTCATTGGAGCGAAGAAGGATGAGTTGATAGATGTGTTTCAAGTTCAGATCAAAACATTGTCTGTTTCTTTCTCCATAAAAGCCATCAGAGCTGATGCGCTTCTCTCTTATTTTTTATTTCAGATTCTCTTCATCCACCATATCTTGCTTTTAAAAGAAAAAGCAGAGTATTACTTAAAAGATCAACTGCAAAATTCTGAAGTGCAATTTAATTATTTTGATTCACGAATCAGGCAACATTAGCATGCACGTACAGCTTACAATATGGTGAATGGAATGTTGTCATTTGTTATGAGAGGAAATGAACATAAAAGCGAGTTACCAAAAGAGCAAATGCTGGAAAATCTCAGCAGATCTGGCAGCATCTGTAAGGAGAGAAAAGAGCTGATGTTTCGAATCTAACTGACTCTTTGTCAACGGGTCAGTTAGATTCGAAACATCAACTCTTTTCTCTCCTTACAGATGCTGCCAGACCTGCTGAGATTTTCCAGCATTTTCTCTTTTGGTTTCAGATTCCAGCATCCGCAGTAATTTGCTTTTATAAAAGCAAGTTACTCAGGGCATTGATGAGACCACATCTCAAATACTGTGTGCAGGTTCAGTCTCCTAATTTAAGGAAGGACGTTGAGATATTAAAGGGTTGTTTTGCTCTGCTGACCTGCAGGAAATTGGATGTCTCGAGGCTAGGGTGAGATGTCTCCGTCTTACAGGTGGAATGGAAGGAATTTAAATTCCCATCCCAGGTCAAGTGCTTCCCTTCCTAGTCCATGTAGTGAGAGAGAATGATAAATAAAGCTTCTGTGGGTACCTATGCAGCACACATGACAGTTCGTTGCAAAATGCAAGTCTACATTTGTAAATGTATAGCCATATTAATCAACATTTGTCTGATTATCATTGTAACAACAGCTACAAGCATCAAGCTGCAGAGGGTAACCTTAGTTGGTGCCATACCATTTTAGAGAACTAGCTAAGGGTGTACTACTCTTTTCCTAATGTCCAGCATAGCATAACATCTTCTCAGTGTTCAATGTGGGAATATTAGAATAGATTGTCTGAGCTGAGATGTCACTTTTTTTTAATAATAATAAAACCTTAAGTTGTCTTGGGACTGTGACTTGGAAGAAGTTCTGGGATTTACATATTAATCATTTGAAACCTACATAGCCAACCTAAGTGATTAAAGACTTAACAGCAATCTAGGTTTGCTCAGTACATTGCATCAGTTTTATGATCTTTTATGATAAGTTCTGTGCCCTATGATCCTGCCCCACTAGCTACTGGATGAAGGAGCATCACTCTGAAAACTTGTACTTTCAAATAAACTTGTTGGACTATAACCTGGTGTGGTGATTTTTACTGAACACTAGAAAGCCTTCAAACAGTCAAAAACATGAACTTTTATTGAAAACAGCAAAAGCAAGGAAAACCAATATATGCAAACGAAGCTACATTTGCTTCGAGAAGCAAATAGGGACTGCTTGCCCTTTTGAGCAACAATAAATCGACAGTCAATGAATGATCAGTGCAGAGAATGTATTGCTGGAAAAGCACAGTAGGTCACGCAGCATCCAAGGAGCACGGGAATCGACATTTCGGGCAAAAGCCATTCACCAGGAATGAGGCTGTGAACCGAGGGGGTGGTGAGATAAATGGGAAGGGGGTGGGGCTGGGGTGAAGGTAGCTGAGAGTGCAATAGGTAGATGAAGGTGATGGGTCAGAGAGGAGGGTGGAGTGGATAGGTGGGAAGGAATTTGGACAGGTAGAACAGGTCATGAGGGCGGTGCCAAGTTGGAAGGTTGGATCTGGGATAAAGTGAGGTCTGCAGATGCTGGAGATCAAAGTTGAAACTTTATTGCTGGAACAGCACAGCAGGTCAGGCAG
>NC_057718.1:47473339-47517215 GCF_004010195.1 Chiloscyllium plagiosum
ACGGATACAATAAATGATATGAGTGGATGTGCAGGTAAAACTTTGATGGATGTGGAAAGCTCCTTTGGGGCCTTGGATGGAGGTGGGGGAGGAGGTGTGGGCACAGGTTTTACATTTCCTGCGGTGGCAGGGGAACGTGCCAGGATGGGAGGGTGGGTCGTAGGGTGGGCATGGAGCTGTCCAGGTAGTCACGGAGGGAACGGTCTTTGCGGGAGGCGGAGAGGGGTGGGGAGGGAAATATATCCCTGGTGGTGGTGTCTGTTTGGAGGTGGCGGAAATGTCGGCGGATGATTTGGTTTATGCGAAGGTTGGTGGGGTGGAAGGTGAGCACCAGGGGCGTTCTGTCCTTGTTACGGTTGGAGGGATGGAGTCTGAGGGCGGAGGTGCAGGATGTGGACGAGATGCGTTGGAGGGCATCTTTAACCACGTGGGAAGGGAAATTGCGGTCTCTAAAGAAGGAGGCCATCTGGTGTGTTCTGTGGTGAAACTGGTCCTCCTGGGAGCAGATACGGTGGAGGCGGAGGAATTGGGAATACGGGATGGCATTTTTGCAGGAAATTGTTAACGGTGAGGACCAGTTCGGCCAAATAAATGAGAATGTCGGTGGAAGGGTACTGTTGATGACATCGGGAGATGAAGCAACGGAGGGCTTGGAGGCCCTGGTCATGGCGGATGGAGGTGTAGAGGGACTGGATATCCATGGTGAAGATGAGGCGTTGGGGGCCGGGGAAACGGAAGTCTTGGAGGAGGTGGAGGGCGTGGGTGGTGTCTCGAATGTATGTGGGGAGTTCCTGGACTAGAGGAGATAGGACAGTGTCGAGGTAGGTAGAAATGAGTTCAGTGGGGCAGGAGCATGCAGAGACAATGGGTCAGCCAGGGTGGTCAGGCTTGTGGATCTTGGGTGCTTTTCCAGCACCACTCCAATCTAACCATCATTTATATGTGATGCGAATACTCGTTGTTTATATGATAAGAAATGGAAGAGGAATGGATACACCACAAGCCCAGCACCAGCATCAATATCCAGCAGCTACTGAACAGCAGCTGCATGAAGAAAGAACAGCTCCTCAGAGACACAGGAAGTACAGAGTCTATCATCCTCAATGCCATTTCCTCTAGATGTGTGAAGCACAGTGCCACCTCAGCCTAAGGATATGCCAGAACACTGTCACAGAATAACGCCAAGTGGAGGTGGTGAGATAGTGGAGTGGGATTTGTAAACTGAAGGGGTGGGCATTTAAGCTGAGAGCTGTGCTAATTGTTTATGTAAATGGCTACTTCTAAAGATCTACTAGGGACCTGTGTGGAATTTTTTAATCCTCAACCATAAATGTAACAAAGTTCTCACCAATGCAGTTAGTGACAGATCACACAACTTCACTTTGTTGCCTCATGATGTCATTAGTGCTGGACAGTGGGCTTTGTCAATCAACATAGCTGGCTGCCCCCGGGTACAGGGCACTGCAGACTATATATGGCATTAAAGGCACCATATCATAGTGCAACTGACTTCAGCAATAGAAAAGGGTTTCAGATCTGTGATCATTGGTACCACATGTTGGAAGTCGGTGCCAGGTACCCTGGGTGCTACTATGATGTCTACATTCTCAAGTACCCTCATGTTTCTGCTTTGTTTCAAGAGCCAGATGTCTTATAATAATGGTTACTGGGAGGCAAGGGCTACCTTTGCAAACATGGCTGATGACTCCATGATGTAATCCTCTGACTGAGGCCAAGTATACCTGCACATCCACCAATATCATTTATTGTATCCATTGCTCCCGATCTGGTCTCCTCTACATTGGGGAGACTGGACGCCTCCTAGCTGAGCGCTTCAGCGAACATCTCTGGGTCACCCGCCCCAATCAACCACACTCCCCTGTGGCCCAACATTTGAACTACCCTTCCCACTCTGCCGAGGACATGGAGGTCCTGGGCCTCCTTCACCTCTGCTCCCTCACCACCAGACGTTCCACCTCGGAACACTTCAACCCCAGGGCATCAATGTGGACTTCAACAGTTTCCACATTTCCCCCACCTCACCCCAGTTCCAAACTTCCAGCTCAGCACTGTCCCCATGGGCTTTTGCCCGAAACATTGATTTTACTGCTCCTCGAATGCTGCCTGAACTGCTGTGCTTTTCCAGCACCACTCTAATCTAGAATCTGGTTTCAGCATGTGCAGTCCTTGTTTTTACCTAAATGATGATTAGGCATGGTCCTTCATACAGTGGGACATGAAGGACCCTCACAAGGAGGGCAATATGGGCCTTTGGTATAGGGTTTCTTTTTCAGATAAATGCACCACAAGCCATTTCCTCAAATACTGTAGGAAATTATAAGCACGATAGGATACTAATACCTTATTCCCCATTTCTACACTCAGCAAGTAAGGCAGCATTGCATTTGGCCAAATACATACAGATCAAGGTGAGAGGAAATCAACTCGTACTGTTATGCAGCCTGGGAGATCTTGGATTGTCTTTGTGAATTATGGCCCACAGGTGAGATTTTTAATATTACCCCCAGGGAACAGGCCCAACAGATAAGCCATGCCAACCATCATGCTGCACTACCCCCCATTGAATCCAGGGTGGTTGGACTGTTAATAACCCTTCTGATCAGGTCAGGTCTTGCCAAGACTTGATTTGATTTATTTATTGTCAGGTGTACCAACGTACAGTGAAAAGCTTTGTTTATGAGCAGTACATGCAGATCATAGTAAGCAGGGATGCACAGATCAAAGGTTGTAAACCAACTTAGAGGCATACAGGTTACATTACAGAGGGTGTAACGTAAAGGCCATGTCTTTCTTTAAATTTATAACAATTAACAGTCAGAGGATTGATTTAGTACAAAAGAACCAACAAGATACTTCAGTCACATGAAAGAGTATGCCAAAGCTGAATGCTGGAAGTTAAAAGTCAAGACTGTTGCTTTTACCAGCTGAGTGATCTTTCCCCCAACTGATAATGTTCTGACCAGTAAAGTTCTCTGCAAACAAGAAATCTGTTCTATCTTCACTGAAAGGATAAACTCAGTGATGGAAATCAATGGTGATTTTTACTCAAGGATAAAGGATCTGCTTGCTCAAGTGAGGCAAGCAAATCAATTATTACCCTTCGAGATAGAGGATCTGCACCATTGGCAGGTGACATGAAGCCTTCTTGGAAAAGGTTAGCTGAATAAAGAGATTGATTCAGGACATTGATGAAAACTGTTTACCCGTTCCTTAGTAAAAGGATAATTTAAACATGGTTTTAAAACTTGGCTGGTGATAAGCTGGAATGGTTTAAGGAAAGCCTGGTCAGGCTGTTGAAACCAAAATTGTACAGGAAAGGCTGAGTGATGCATATCAGTTCCACAAAGACTAATGTTTTAACTAATGAAATGTCCAAAGAGTTGGACATTTGGCCTACTAATTTTAATGTGATAGTGGAGCATCTGGCTGAAAAATAAAGGTTAATGGCAGTTAGAGATGATGTAAAGCCAAGTGAATGTGTGTTGGATTTTGTAACATTGTAACATTGTAAAATAACACTATACATTAATAGCAAAATGTCATTACTGTAGAATATTGGTTAGATTAGATTCCCTGTATGGAAACAGGCTATTTGGCCCAACACGTTTACACTGACCCTCTGAAGAGTAACCCACCCAGACCCATTTCCCTACCCTATATTTACCCCTGACTAATGCACCTAACACTATGGGCAATTTAACATGGTCAATTCACCTGATCTGTGCATCTTTGGATTGTGGGAGGAAACCAGAACACCCAGAGGAAACCTACACAGTCACGAGGAGAACATACAAACAGACAGTTACCTGAGACAGGAATCGAACCTAGTCCCTGGCGCTGTGAGGCAGCAGTGCTAACCACTGACCCCCTGTGCCACAATATTTGTATATTTCATAAAAAAAAGTCTATCTGTCTTTAAACTGGACAAAAAAAATGGCTTCCAGAAATTACGTGACTACCCTTGTGGATTTCACTGGCATAGGGACCAGCCTGTACTAATTTAAATTAGTATTTTGTATCAGTGTTTACTGTGGAGAAGAACATGAAAGATATGGAATGTCCATATTACAGAGGAGAGGCTGCTGGATGTCTTAAAACGCGTAAAGGTGTATAAATCCACAGGACCTGATCAAGTGTACCCTAGAACTCTGTGTGAAGCTAGAGAAGTGATGCTGAGCCCCATGCTAAGCTATTTGTATCATTAATAGTCACATTTGAGGAGCCAGAAGACTGGAGGTTGGCTAATATGGTGCCACTATTTAAGAAAGTTGGTAAGGAAAAGCCAGGGAACTATAGACCGTTGAGCCTGACATTGATGATGGGCAAATTGTTGGAGAGAATCCTGAGGGACAGGGTGTACATGTATTTGGAAAGGCAAGGACTGATTAGGGATAGTCAACATGACTTTGTGCGTGAGAAATCATGTCTTATTCAGTTGATTGAGGTTTTTGAAAAAGTAACTAAGAAGATTGATGAGGGCAGAGAGGTGGATGTGATCTATATGGACTTCAGTAAGGCATTTGACAAGGTTCCTCATGGTAGACTGATTCGGAAGTTTAGGTCACATGGAATAAGGGACAACTACCAATTTGGATTCAGAACTGGCTCAAAGGTAGAAGACAGAGGGTGGTAGTGGTGGTGGTGGTGGAGGGCTACTTTTCAGACTGGAGGCTTGTGACCAGTGGTGTGCCACAAGGATCAGTGCTGAGTCCACTGCTTTTTGTCATTTATATAAGTAATCTGGATGTGAACCTAGGAGGTTTAGATAATAAGATTGCAGGTGACGCCAAAATTGGAGGTGTAGTGGACAGCAAAGAAGGTTACCTCAGATTATAACAGGATCTTGATCAGATGGGCCAATGCATCAAGGAGTGGCAGATGGAGTTTAATTTAAATAAATATGAGGTGCTGTATTTTGGAAAGGTAAATCAGGGCAGGACTTATACACCTTAATGGTAAGGTCCTAGGGACTGCTGCTGAACAAAAAGAACTTGAAGTGCAGATTCATGGTTCTTTGAAAGTGGAGTCACAGGTAGATTAGATTACGTACAGTGTGGAAACAGGCCCTTCGGCCCAACAAGTCCACACCACCCCGCCGAAGCACAACCCACCCATACCCCTACATTTACCCCTTACCTAACACTACAGGCAATTTAGCATGGCCAATTCACCTGACCTGCACATCTTTGGACTGTGGGAGGAAACCGGAGCACCCGGAGGAAACCCACGCAGACACGGGGAGAATGTGCAAACTCCACACAGTCAGTCGCCTGAGTCGGGAATTGAACCCGGGTCTCTGGCTCTGTGAAGCAGCAGTGCTAACCACTGTGCCACCGTGCCGCCCCAAGATAGGGTAGATAGGGTAGTGAAGAAGGTGTTTAGTATGCTTTCCTTTATTGGTCAGAGCATTGAGTATTGGAGTTGGGGGGTCATATTGTGGCTGTACAGGACATTGGTTAGGCAACTTTTGGAACATTGTGTGCAATTCTCGTCTTCTTCCTATCAGAAGGATGTTGTGAAACTTGAAAGGGTTCAGAAAAGATTTACAAGAATTGGAGGGCTTGAGCATTAGGGAGATACTGAATAGGCTGAGACTGTTTTCCCTGCAGCATTGGCGTCTGAGGAGTGACCGTAGAGGTTTATAAAATCATGAGGGGCATGGATAGGCTAAATGGACAAGGTGTTTTTCCTGGGATGGGGGACTCCACAACGAGAGGTTTAGGATGATTTGGAAGTACTGGCATTGGACTGGGGTGGACAAAGTTAAAAATCACACAACACTAGGTTATAGTCCAACAGGTTTATTTGAAAACATTAGCTTTTTGAGCAGAAGGAGCAGTGCTCCAAAAGCTGGTGTTTCTGAATAAACCTGTTGGACTATAACCAAGTGTTGTGTGACTTCTAACTAGGTTTAGGGTGAGAGGAGAAAGATTTAAAAGACCCCTGAGGGGCAATTGTTTCACACAGAGGGTGATGCATGTATGAATGACCTGCCAGAGGAAGTGGTGGAGGATAGTACAATTACAACATTCCAAAAGCATCTGGATGGGTATATGAATAGAAAGGGTTTAGAGGAATATGGGCCAAGTGCTGGCAAATGGGACTAAATTGATTTAGGATATCTGGTCAGCATGGATGAGTTGGACCAAAGGGTTAGTTTCCGTGTTTATATCTCTATGACTCTATCTCAGGAAGAAATCAGAGGAGACCTTTGAAATTCAATGAACATATCCAAGGATAAGTCAGAATTCCTTGGTAATAGTTCCCCTCAAGGTTTGAATTGCCCTGCCTAATTCACAATTAAAACCTGACAATGAGAGTCATCCAAGTTATTGGCTGACATACCAATAATATTAACAGGCTGTACATATTATGGGAGCAGAGTTTCATACCTTTGGAATAGCAGCCATATTAGGTTTTGATCTGGAAAAACAGGTTGTGAGCAGCCATTTTGTGCAGAATCCCATTCCCATGCCCCATTCTCTACACCATCAGTAATACCTGAGCCATAATCAGAAAGATAGTTCTCATTCCAAGGGAGAAGGAGGAGAAAAAGTTTCAGAAATCAACTGCTGGACTGCCAAAAACATCCAGGAAATCTGCAATTAACATGATCACAGAACAGTACGGAAGAAAAGAAAAACATCTCTTTCTGCGCCAAAATCTGCTGAGTCTAACTGTATGGACAAATACCAGCTATTAGACTACATAAACTATCACAGCTGCTGATCCTGACTTTCAGTTTCAACACATTATTTTGGAAAGATAAATTTCAAACAAGCCAGGGTTACAACAATAGCAGAGATTGATTTCATTTTCATCTTAAAGTATTTTCTTTTAATTCACTCATAGGATGTGACCAGTATTTATTGCCTGTTCCTAGCTACCTTTGCTCAGCCATTTCAGAGAACGGTTGTGGGTCTGGAGTTACATGTAGGGCAGATGGTGAGAGTGGCAGATTATCTTCCCCACAGGACATTAGTGAGCCTGATGGATTTTCTTAAAAATCGACAATGGTTCCATGGTCATAGTAGATACTTAATTCCAGGTTTTTTTTAAAACTTGAGTTGAAATCCTGCCATCTGCTATGACAGGATTTGAAGCCGAATCCTGGGAAACTAGCTGAGTTTCCTAAATCAATAGTGTAGCGATAATGCCATCTATAACTAATTCCAATCTTTATATTTTAGCTAATAGCTTTATTGCATTTTACTTAAATAACTTGCAGCAATTTTTGTGAAGCAACCTCACCTTTTATTTTACATTAAAGCATAAAGCTTTGCTGCTGGTTATTTAAGATTGAACTATTGAGAGGAAGCCAAATAAGCCATACAAATTTGTAATTCACAGACTGTTCAGAGAACATACCTGATGGAGAAATGACATACAAACCTACAAATTAGGAACAGGATTGGGCCATGCAGTCTCTTAAGCCTGTTTTGCAATTCAATATAATCAATAAGATTGATCTGATCTGATTGCAACCTCAAAACTGCATTCTCACTGACCCTGATAACCTTTCACTGCTTTGCCTAACAAAAAGCCAACCTACCTCTGCTTTAAATAATTCAAGGACCTTGCTTCCATCACCTTTACAGGAAGAGTCCCAAAGACTCATGACCCTCTGAAAAAATAAAAATCATCCCCTCATCCGTTTTCAATGATTTTTAAACAATGACAAAAGCATGCTTTATAAATATATCACTGCTGTCATCTGTGTTTCATGTAGTGTGCTAGTTGGTAAAGTGCTTATGATGTTACGAACTAGCTATATTTTGAACATCGTTGTAAATAAATTTGTACTATGGTAAAATTTCCTTTTTTTGCAATGGTGTTGGAAGTTGTGACCAGAAGCAATACAGTAAGAACAATTTATAATTTTCGCAACGTCACAATGGAATATAAAATTGTTTCAAAGAATGTTTGAAAAGGACTTTCATTAATTTAGTTTATCCCCTATAATGAAATCAACTGTAATTCATGCACTGAGCCCCCATCCCAATCACTTTCTGCTCACTGTTTTAGAAGGGAGTAGTTATTACAAGGAACTGAGCATTTCCTCAAGATTGGACTTTGAGTTTGAAGGTTGGAATTGGAAAACAATCATCTTAACAAAGAATAAAAACAAAGAATTAAAATAAAATAAATTGCTAATTAATCAGGAGTGTCAAACTAATTTTGGTGACAGGAGCAGGCACGCTTTCAAAATTTATTTCCAAACTCTCAGGGATCTAGGAACAGATTGAGTTAATTTCCCAACTTGGTGTGGCAGGCAGATAGCCACATCCATCAGTAGCACATACACTGTCTTGAAAATTTTAACACACATTTCATGTATTCTGCTAAACATTACTCCAAGGGGGTAAAAATTCCTGTTCTCTGTCCCCACATCACTGCATAATATGTGTTCCCAGTGGATGAGTTGTTTGTTGTTGGTTTACACTTATTTTCTAATTTAATACTTTTTAAACAATTCTTTACCTCATCAATATGAACTCATGATTAATCACCATGTCCTTTCACACTCAGCTTTCCTATTTCTCTGTTTCTCATATTACTCTGGGATTAGCTGACTCATGCAGGGCTGATTAACTTTCCCTCTGTGAGTGTTTTTTCGGTTTCCTATTTCATAGATCTGTCCCAATAGTTAGACCTTGGCAGTTTACTTCTGATTCTACCCTCAACCAGTACATCTTCCTGTAAACTCTGATACGACAACAATCCAGACCTTAGTTTTAAAAAAACATTAACTACAAGCCAGCGTGCATTGTCCAGTGCCACATACTTTCATTGCCCAATTTGGCCTCCTTGTTACGCAACACTTCGGCTTTGTTTTCAGATTTTTTAATGAATTTATTTTGTTATAACCGATGCAAGAGTTTTACATGTTTCTGAGTAAGAGGAGTGCACATTGCTTGTCAATTAATCTAAACATGTTAAAGCCATGCAAGAATCCTGGACAATAAATAAATGTTCCCATCTGTTTCGGGACAGAGGGGATGGAGTTCTGTATGGGTTTGGAGTTTCATACATGGTAAACAGTGCAGAAACTGTGGAAAAATACATCTTTAAACTGTTGACAGCAATTTGCTAGTGTCTTAGTGATCTCTCACTGAAGGTATATGGCTGGCAAAAAACACAGGAGTGGAAATTCATCCCTCCCTTATTTACCAGGGGTTTTGGGCAACATTGACACATTTGGATTAAGATAGTTCTGAAGATACTCCTGAGCTCTAATGAGAGGTCACCAATCTGAAACAATGAGCAGGATTTTACTACAGGCTTAGGACATGAAGGTGTGGGAGAAGGTGATATGTTGGAGAGGTGGGTGGAGCTGATAAATGGGAAAGACGATGGACAGGTCAAGAGGGTGGTGCAGAGTTGGAGGCCTGGGATTGGGATAAGGTGGGGGAGGGGAAAAGAGGAAACTAGGGAAATCCACATTAATCCCGTGTGGTTGCAGAGTCCCAAGGCGGAAGATGAGGCGTTCTTCTTTCAGGCGTCAGGTGGTTAGGGTTTGGCGATGGAGGAAGCCCAGGACCTGCATGCCCTTGGTGGAGTGGGAGGGGGAGTTGAAGTGTTCAGTCATGGGGCGGTGGGGTTGGTTGGTGTGGGTGTCCCAGAGATGTTCTCTGAAACAATCCACAAGTTGGCAACCTGTCTCCCCGAAGTAGGGGAGACCACATCGGGAGAAATGAATACAGCAGATGACATTAGTGGAGGTACAGGTAAATTTCTGTCGATGTAAAAGGATCCTTTGAGGCCTTGGATGGAAGTGAGGGGGGAAGTGTGGGCACAGGTTTGCACTTCCTCTAGTGGCAGAGGAAGGTGCCAAGAGTGGGGTGATGGCTGGTGTAATGGAATACCCCTCACTTTCCTGGATGGGATTAGCTCCAACAGTACTCAAGAAGCTTGACACCATGCAGGATGAAGCTGCCCGCTTGATTGGCACTGCACCCACAAGCATCTGCTCCCTCTACCACTGACACTCAGTAGCAGCAGTGTGTACCATCTTCAAGATGCACTGCAGAAATTCACCAAAGATCCTTAGACAGCACCTTCCAGATCCACGACCACTTTCATTTAGAAGGATAAGGACAGCAGATATATGGGAACGCTATCCCCTGTAAGTTCCCCTCCAACCCACTCACCATCCTGACTTGGAAATATATCACTGTAGTTTCCTCACTGTCGCTAAGTCAAAATCCTGGAATTCCCTCCCGAAGGGTATTGTGGGTCTAACTATAGCACGTGGACAGCAGCAGTTCAAGAAGGCAGCTTACCACAACTTTCAAGGGCAACTAGGATTGGGCAGTAATGCTGGCCAACCAACAACATTCACATCCCACAATTGAATAAAAAAAACACTGGAAATCGAAAATACACCTTAGGAGTACAAGATTGGGTGACTGTGCTGAAAGCAACTCATGTCATATGTCACACAGCTAGTCTCTTTTTTTTGCTAAAAGCTGTTCCTTACCTCAAGGAGACTCTGTCCTTGATTTTTTCAGAGGAGCAGTAAACCGGGTCGGGTTCCTATCAGTCTGGTTTGGTACAGAGATGGAAAAGATTTTGAGAGGCCTTTTGTTTATATGTAAACAGATGAGACTTCAGGCCAAAATGGTCACGTTTAACAAGTGACCTGTATAAAGAAAGGGGAGTGGTCTGCTCTCTAGCTAGCGGAGCTGAGCTAAGCTGTTTAGTTCAGTCTTGAACGAGTTGGAAGTTCAACAGAGAGCTGCATGGAAACTCTCTCTCTTTTTCTGCCCCTGAACTTCAACCTGTAAGCATGTGTTCCATTTATACTGGTTTTAAAGGGAGTTTGCTTATTGGGACTGTTGTGTATATTTGGAACAGCATAATTAAGTCTAGTCAGATAGACAAGGTTCTGTAGGGGTTCTTTATTCTGTTCTTTGTCTGTTTTAAAATCTAGTAGTCAACCTAGCTAACTTAATCCAAGTAATTTTCACTGTACACTTACCAAAACAAATTGCAAAGGTATGGTCTGAGTTGCCTGCTTAAGAATGTTTTGAGTGGTCTGGCTTAGTCCATAACACATAACAGGATTGACTGTGGGGGGTGGGTAAAAAACATGGAAGGATAGAATCAGGCTCCAAAGTAATTGAACCTGATGTTGAATCCTAAAGGCTGCAGGGTCCCCGAATGGGAAATCCGATGCTGTTACACTGAGTTTTGCTGGAACACTGTAGCTGGCCTACGGCAAAAATATTCAGCGTGGAACAAGGTGATGTTTTGAAGTGGCAGGCAATTGGAAGCTCAGGGTCATTTTATTGGACAGAACGTAGGGCTGTGGGGAGGTGTTGGGAGTGGAGGAGGAATGGACCAGAGCATCCTGAGAGAACAATCCCTGTGGAATGCTGACAGAAGAAGGGAGGGAATATGAGTCAGGTCATGGCATCCCACTGGAGGAGATGGAAATGGCGACATATGATCCTTTGGATGCAGGGGACTGGTGGGGTGGTAAGTGAGGACCAAGGGGACCCTATTGTTTTTGGAGGAAGGGAAAAGAAGTGGTGAGAGCAAAAGAAGGGAGATGCATTGCCCTGTCAACAATGATAACAAGGAATCCTCAGTTGCAGAAAAAGGTGTCATTTCTGAGGGGCTCCCCGTCCTACAAAATGCGAAGGAGACAAACTGGGAGAATAGAATGGAGTCTTTATAGGAAGCAGCATGTGAGGATGTACAGTCTAGGTAACTGTGGGAATTTAATTTTGTAGTAGATGTTGTTGGGCAGATTATCCTCAGGGATGGAAACAGATCTCAAGGAAGGAATGGGAGGAGTCAGAGATGAACCAGCTGAAGGTGAGAGCAGGGTAGAAATTGGAAGTGAAGTTAATTATTTTTTCCGGTTCAGGATGAGAGAGGGAAGCAGTTATTGATGTCCTGAAGAAAGTTGTGGGTGGGGGCGAGAGTCAGAATTGGAACAAGGAATATTCCGTGTACACCACAAAGGGACAGACATGACTGGGGCCTAGCAGGTAGCCATGGCTACACCTTTGATCTGAACAAAGTGAGAGGTGTTAAAGAAGAAGTTTAAAGTGAGGATGAGCTCGGTGGACGGAGGGTGGTGATGGTTGGGGATGATTCAGATCTTTTTCTCCAGGATGCAGTAGAGGTCTTCAAATGAAGCCTCAGCCTTCTCTAATAGGTTTAACATTCTTGCTTCCTCTGTGGACAAGAGGAGGGTCTATCGGGAAGATGAGCAAACTAGCTATAGCACCATGATACAGGGAGTCATTCCAGGTGAGGGAGAAAAGAGAAATATAGTCCCAAAGGCTGTGTTACCTGAAGCCCAGGTTCAGATTATCTCATCTGGGCTGCAACATGGAATAGGAGGGCAAAGTCCAGTTATCTGCACCATGTAAGTACCAATAATATAGATAGAAAGAGGTTCTGATAAGGTAATATAAGAAGCTAGGGATTTAATTAAAAGGCAGAACCATAAAAGTAGAGCCATAAGCTAAGGATCAATAAGATTAGAGATAACCATATACCTCAAAGATTGGTGAGTTAAAAATGAGAGAAATTCATGGAATATCAGCACTAGTACTGGGTGAGGAGGGAGCTGTTTCGATGGGATGGGCTCCACTTGAATCATGCTCGGTCAGGAGTTCTAGCAAATTGTGTAAAGAGGGCTATGGATAGGGCTGTAAACTAAATAGTTTGGAGCGGGAGGAGGTGACAGGTGCATGGAAACTTATGGAAAACTTCAAGGAGAAGAGGGCTCAGCAGAGGCTAAGTTTCCAGAACAAGTAATAGGACAGAATATGAAAAGGGTCAGGAGTCTAACATCAAGCACAGCAGATAGAGGGGCAATTGACAGGGATGAGGGCTGTTCAATGCAGATCTGAGGGTGTTGCACACATTATATGAAACAAAGTAAATGATTTTGTAGCACAGATTGAAATTGGTGAGTATAATGTTGTGGGCATCAGAGAAGTGGCTGCAAAGGGATCAGGGCTAGGAACTAAATTTCCAAGGATACGAGTCCTACCAAAAGAACAGGTAAATGGGAAGAGGGGGCAGGATTGCCTTATTAGTAAGCAATAAAATTAAATCAATAGCAAGACGTGATATAGAATCAAAGGCATAGAGTCTGTGTGGTTAGAGTTGAGGAGCCGCAAAGGAAAAAAACCCTAATGGGAGTTATGTACAGGCCTCCTAGCAGTAGTGAGGTGATGCAGAAGAAAATAAATCAGGAGATAGAAAAGGCATGTAAGAAAGGCACTATTACAATAATTACCAGGACTCCAATATGAGAACTGGGAAAATCAGGTTGATAGCAGGTCTCAAAAAAAAACCCACAGAATATCTACGAGAACCCATCTGCCCACGAATCAGTTTAAAGCCCTATCTACAGCCCCAGTTATGTGATTTGCCAGGACTCTGTTCCCAGCATGACTCAGGTAGAGCTCACTCCATTGGAACATCTCTCGCCTTCCCCAGTACTGGTGCCAATGTCTCATGAATTCAAACCCGTTTCTCCCACACCAAGCTTTCAGTCATGTTGACCACATGCCAAAATGCTCATGGCTCAGAAAGTAATCCAGAGATCATTATCTTTTTGGTTCTGCTTTTTAATTAAACCTTTAGCTGATCATATTTCCTCTGTAGAACCTCTTTCCTCTTCCTACCTATATCTTTCCCCTCCTACTCCAAGTTCCACTACAGGCAGAGGAGAACAGTGTCTATTTTCCTGACTATACTACCCCTGATTACAACTACATTTCTCGTATCTCCCCCACCGCTGACCACCATCTTAGTTCGCTCATCCTCCCTGTAGCCCCCATTCACATCCACATAGGGAGCAAGAATCTCAAACCTATTCGAAAAGCTCAAGGGCTGAGGCTGCTTCAGCACTACCTCCCGGATCCTTCTACCTGCCCCGGTCATAGACACATCCTCCTGTCCTGACCACTACTGAATTTGAGATAGTGAATCTAAGGGTTGTGACTATTTCTGAAACAGCGTCCATAATGTGTACGGAAGCTGTCACTGGTCATTTTGGTCCTTCCTTGAGGTCCAATCTAAAGTACCATGATCAACTGATACAGCAACTTCCAAAACATACAAAGTAACCTCTCAGCATACTCCCGGGAACAAATCCTTTACAACTAGCACATAAGAAAGCAGCTGTGAAAATGAATTCCAAATATTTGTGATATCCTTTTCGGAACTGTTGTTGTGTCGCCATAGTCTTACCAGACCATAGGGGCTGCTCTCACATTAGAGTGAAGCGACTGGTGATTTAACCTGAGGGCCACCAGACCTCAGCTGAAGGAAGAGGTTGAGAAGAAGAGCCCTTCACAGTAACCTCAAACCAGTGATGGGAATTGAACCCAAGATGTTAGCATCACATTGCTCTACAAACCAACAATCCAGCCAAATGAGCTAAACTAATTCCCCACTTCAGAACTATGGCACTGTAAACTAAATTTGGATTGTGTAGCCTGAACTGATCTGTTGCACATAATTTCTCAGTGCACTCATGTTTGATTCAGCCAGCTATTCCATTCCATGAATGCTCTGCTGTTGCTTCACCTTTGAGCTGTTTTCCTTGCTAGTTTCTGTCAGTGGTAGTTTGCCATTACATTCCACTTCCAGGGAAGGGTGAGGAGGCAGGTCCTTAATCTAATTCAACAAGAACAATCAATTAATCCATACTGTTGGCATTAATCTGAACTACACACTATCTCATGAACCATGTTGTTTCCCTCCCACCCCTAACCTATACTGTTGACGCCTTTGCCAGAGGCAGCTTCTAATGTTGCAATTAACTCACTTTGCTATAATTCTTGAGTTCAAGACATAACATTTAAAATGATAAAACTGCATTAATATTTTATTGTTTCAGGGATGGAAATTCAAACAGCATTAGACCCAAAGCACTCCAATCAAATTGGAAGCTGGCAGGTTGGAGCCAGTTTCTTAACATGATGTTGGTTTTGCTGGTTTTAATCTTTTCCAAACCTGACTCAAATACCCACAGTCTTTCATGTTAAAATTCTACCCAATGACAGAGGTCAATTTTGATTTTGAAATACTCAGTTCCTTTATGTTAGGTTTTACAAATCTGCATGTGCAGCATATCTTGGTATGGAATTTTCCTGCCTAGCTTTCTGTCCATCAGTTTTAACTTTAGAAAACTAAAGAGAGAGCTGTGTGCCAAATAATGTGCTGCCCTTGTACAAACCTCAATCATGAAAGTGCTGATTTATGAAATTTATCCATTTTTAGATTGAGTAATTTCCCTTTTCAGGTATAAATCTTATCTCATCATGAAACATTAACTTTGTTTCTCTCTCCACAGATGCTGTTAGACCTGCTGCGTTTCTCCTGCAATCTCAATGCTTGCTTAAGTATATAATTGTAGGAGCTGCTGGTTTAACTCAAGGAAGAGCTTAAATCCAGGCTGAGTTCACAACCTGCCTGCCCTTTCCATTGCTATTTCCAGTTGCTGACTGCCTGCAAGAAGGAAAACTACTGGATCCATTTCAATAAGGAACCGTTGATGGAAAATGACCTCTTAATACCTCAAACTGAGCTGGTCCAAGGGTTTTTTGCACCTAGTATGTTGAATACCAAGTAAATACAAGGAAAATCTCATTCACGCCTTCTTAACTTTTCTCTTTACTTAATGTGGGGGTGGGCACCAAAATCCTAGCTGTCCTAAGGCGCCAATAAATCCTTGGACTAACTGTGAGTATTGGGCTCAGTATTTCTTTTTGCCGGTTGTTTTTATTTTTTTTACTTTTCCTTTAATCCTAGTGCAATTAGAACATTGAGAAATTTGCTTTCACAAGTTGGATGGTGAGTTTATAGACACAGAGTGTTGAAGCTATTTGTTTTATTGAGTTGGCATCTGTCCATAAAAGAACAAAGGCATTTTTAACTGTTATAAGCTATGGTCCCCACAACTGAAACTAAAACAGTCAAGAGAAGTTGAAGAGCATTGGACATGTTGGGCAAGTTGTTTGTGTTCAGAAATTATTTCCAGTACATTTTAAGTTGCAAAATATTTTGGAAGTCATTATGAAAAAGCTTTCAGTTCATTGAGCATATCTATTGCATCACTATATTTTGAAATTTGTTGGTATGGAACTCCACCACCAAGCAATGTTCTAATGTTATTTTAAAGTTTTAGATTGCAAACTGTGCATGTCATTTGAGGAAACCAAATATTGAATCAAGCTGTTGTATCTGCTCAATTTGTTGTTGACTGTCTGGATTGCATTTAGAACTGAAAATAGAAGTTTAATTTGGGTTTCTGTTTTGGATCCTGAACTAAATTATCATTTGCTGCATCTCTGAACTGTTGCTTCTTTATCCAAATGCATGCCAGTTTGAAGTCTGACGGTTCAAATTCCTCAGCAAATTCATGAACATCTCGCACTATCTTTTCAAACACTTTATTCCTGCATTCCCTGAGGGAAGTCATGTCTGTTGGAGCTATTGTTTGGCAGAATGTATGTCAAAGTCCTTTGCCTGAATTTTCTTACTGATATGCTTCTCAAACAAATGAGCAAAACTATATAGTTGAACATGCAAAGACAATTTGCATAAGGTTCTGCATTTACACATGCCTTATACCTGAAGATCCTGTTGGGGTAGTATAATAAGAAATTTCAATTAGTGCATGATTGTTCATACTGAAGGTGCCTCATGGCATCAACTTAACTTTCCCGTCATATTTGACTGAATGTTTCAGAGTTAGGTAATGCAGATGGACACAAATTTCCTAACAATGTGTTGAACTTTAAAACATCGTGTTGCCGAATAAACTATTTGCCTCCAAACAACATCTGGCAGCATCATTGATGACTAAATTCCAGCAATGTGTACTGCAATGGTCAAAACGCACCTAATAATTCATTTTTTTTGTACTTTTTAAAATTTTAATTTTTTTTAACCTTTCATATTCCTCCCATTACCATAGTTTTGGCTATGCAAGTTCTCAATAGGTAAGGACATTCCTACAATCTTTTGGAGAATACATGAATCATTAAAGCACTCCTTCTACGGTACAAATACAAAAAAACGTTTCTTAATGATCGTTTCTGCGTTATCCTCAACTGGAGATGTTAATGCATCCACAAAGCAAATGATTATTGTATCCTGCTTGATACAATTCACATCTGGTGTATAGTCCAGATTTATTGAAATGTAAGCTGTCTTTAGTTTGGTGTTATGAACTGCTTCCAACTTGATGTTGGTCAAATCGAACATGCTTGAGAACAAAACCTTTTTGCTATGCTTGTTCGATAACCTGCTCAGCTTTCCTTCTATTTTACTGAGCTCTGGTTTCTTTTTATCTGCCACTGTGCTACTTTTCTGAAAAAAAAATTAAGCAGCTCTTTCAACTAAACATTACAACAACGTGAAATACATAATTCAACTCCTGACATGGTAACAAAGCACTGCAATTTTGTTTCAAAGTAATAGCCTACTAAAATTTTTCAAAGAAAAATTGGACTTTTAATTTGTCTCCCCTTAAAGACGTGTCCTCGGCGACTGCTTAATTTACCCATAGGGCTGGGCTGGCCCTGACATCATTATAAATGACAAGTTTTGTTGAATCCAATTGTCTTTCTTGTCTGGTCTTGCTTAACTTCCTAGACATTTATGAGAGTGTACAGACTGTGAAGCAATTTTCCTGTGGTTTTAAGAAACTCCATTTTTGATTTCAGCATCATGGATTTTTCTGGGATTTGAACAAAAAACTAGAACTGAGGGAACACCCTTTGGTCTAACCCAATAAGGAAGTAAAACAGAAAAGGACCAAATCAAACAATATCTCGCAATCTGAGACTTAAGAAAGGAAGAGCACCATAATTTAAATTCACGCATTCGCTCTTTCCTTTGTGACCCAGGTAATATATATTTAAGGAATGTTTTGAGGCTTGATATTGGGCCCAAGAAATTTTATGGCAAAGGAACAAAGTTAAAACATTGAGGATGTTTAGTAATTTTTAAAAAAACCATTCTAAACTAATTAAATACAAAAATATACACTATTTGCTAATTCCAGCATTTCACAATGTAATCTCCTGAACCACTCTGATCACAATCTGAACCATCAAACAATTCATCCAATAGTCTGAATGTAAAATGCCATCACATGGATATTTCTGGTCTTCACCATTATCATTTATTGTATCACAGAATTCCCACAGCATGGAAGCAGGCCATTCAGCACATTGAAATGGTTCATAAAAGATTTACAAGGATGTTGCCATGTTTGGAGGGTTTGAACTATAGGGAGATGCTGAATAGGTTGGGACCATTTTCCCTGGAGCACTGGAGGCTAAGGGATGACCTTATTGAGGTTTATAAAATCATGAGAGGCATGGATAGGGCAAATAAACAAGGTCTTTTCCCTGAGGTGAGGGAATCCAAAACTAGAGGGCATAGATTTAAGGTGAGAGGGGAAAGATTTAAAAGGAACCTGAGGGGTAACTTTTTCACACAGACGGTGGATGGGGGTGGGAGGTTTACGGAATGAACTGCCAGGGGAACTGGAGGATGCTGGCACAATGACAACATTTCAAAGCATCTGGATGGGTACATGAATAGAAAAGGTTTAGAGAGATATGGGCCAACTGCTGGCAAATGGGACTAGATTAATTTAGGATATCTGGTAGCATAGATGAGTTGGACCTAAGGGTCTGTTTCCATGCTGTGTATCTCTATTACCCCATATCTCTAAGTCCACACTGGACCCTCCGAAGAACATCCCAGCCCCCTACCCTATCTCTGAAATCCTGCAATTCCCATGGCTAATCTACCGAGGCTGCATATCCTTGGACACTATGGGTAATTTGGCATGGCCAATCCACCTAACCTGCACACCTTCAGACTGAGGGAGGAACCTGGAACATCCAGAGTAAAACCACGCAGACCCAGGGAGAATGTGGAAACTCCACACAGGCAGTTTCCTGTGGATAGAATTGAATCTGGGTCTCTGGTGCTAAGAGGCAGCAGGGTTAACAACTGAGTCATGAGTAACTGTCTTTGGTATTCCATGTTTAGAACATTTTTTGAGAACATAGGCATAATGCTCATTGAACAAGTCTGTGACCCATTGGCAATGTTGTTATTGAGGGTGCTTACATATTTCTGCTTTCAGTGAATGAATTTTCACCTTCCAACAGGGAATTATTTCAAATCATTCAGATATTGTCCTTGAGAGGTTTGTTTATATATACATTCAAGGACCGAACTACACATATAAACCTACATTTCCATGTCATTGTTGGTCGATCTCCAGTCATCAAGTGGGATTTGAGTAATGAAGTGGGATTTGAATATGCCCCAGCCAAGCAAATTGTGTAGATCTGCTCATCTCAATTTCTATATTGCTGAAGTTCATTGAATGAAATTGTCTTCATCAAGCCAGCCACACTTATGAAAGTAGATGATAAAGTCTTTTTGAATTTCTCTTTGAGAGCATTGAACTTGAATGTTACCATTTGCTTTAATTTTGTGCCACCTACAATGACATTCAAATGGAATGACTGTGAGCTATGCTTTTGCATGGCCAGTGGTTTAGATTTTTTTTAAAATCAACCTTGGCAAAAGTCTTTTTCATTGGCATATTAACATTTATTAGTGCTTCATTTATAGTTCAAATGTTGGACAAAAATAATGACACAATTTTTACTTGACTTCAGATGATAATTGTCGAGAGTGTGACGCTGGAAAAGCACAGCAGGTCAGACAGCATCCATGGAGTAGGGGAAATCGACTTTTCGGGCACAAGTCCTTCATCAGGAATGAGGCTCACTTTCTCCTTCAGATGACAATTATTGAATTCCATTGTTTTATTAAGTGCAGGTAGCAGATGCATGTGTTATTTGTGCTTCCTAATAGGTGTTAAATTGCATCTTTTCCTTGATCTTGTGCATCACCAAGCACTAGTCTCACATTCTGAAATATCATTGCTTTTCTTCTGAGGACAGTGTTTCATAGGTGATAATGCAATCATAAGACTGATACTTGTTAACCCAATCTGTCACAACTTTCTTCAGTTAAATTTCCCAAAGAATGACAAGCATGTAGCTCAAAAGTACTGTTACAGGACTAACATGTACTAATTGATCTGTCAATTAGCTAGAAGATTGCTGGTAGAATTGGCAAAGGAGAAATGTAATGGTCCTTGCATGTGCCTTTAATTAATTAATAAACCATAGTAATTAAAACACAAATTGCTAGAGAAATTCAGCAGGCATGGCAGCATCTGTTCAAAGAAACAAGGGTTAATGTTTTGAGGCTAGTGACCCTTCTTCAGAATCTTGAAACATTAACTCTTTCTCTCCAAGATGCTGCTGGTCCTGCTCAGTTTCTCCAGTAATTTGTTTTTGTTTCAGCATCAACATGTGTTTTTCTTGCAGTAATTGGTCATCACAACACAGCCTGCATCCTCACATTTACTGTAAACTTGCACACAAGGTATTTGACATAATTTGAAAAGGACAAAAGTCATGGGGTAAGCTTTCACTTTAATGTATACAGTACTTGGGACTGTACCCCCACCAGTCATTCATAGAGGGGTATTGTGGGATAGTACTCTACAATAGTCAGTTCCTGAGGAGCCTGGTTGCTAGAAAGAAACAAAGAAAAGAATACAAGGTTCAGGTGTGCAATGAAATGATACTACTGATTATTTATAAGCACAATGATCTCCACAAACAGGCAGTTATAAAATTAGAGTCATACAGCAGGGAAACAGTCTATGCCGAATATAATCCCAAACTAAACTAGTCCCACCTGCCTGCTCCTGGCTCATATCCTTCCAAAGCTTCCTTTTCATATATTTATCCAAATGTCTCTTAAAAAGTTGTAATTGTACCCACATTCACCACTTCAAGTTCATTCCACTCATGAACCATACTGTCTTTAAAAAATTGCCCTCATGTCTTTTTTAAATCTCTCACTTTAGAAATGTGCCCCCTAGTCTTGAAATGCCCCATCCTAAAGATAAGATAATTACCATTAATCTGACCTATACCACTCATTATTTTATAAACTTCTGCAAGCTCACCTCTCAACCTGTTATGCTCCAGCAAAAAATATTCCAGTTTATCCAGCCTTTCTTTATAACTCAACCCTTCTTTACCCAGCAACATTCTCGTAAACCTCTTCTGTACCCTCTTCAGCTAAATAATATCCTTTCTATGACTGGGCAACCAGAATGGATTGCAGTATTCCAGAAGAGGCCTTGCCAATGTCCTGTACAACCTCAAAATGACATTCCAGCTCCTATACTCAAAGGATTGAACAATGAAGATAATGTAACTGCCTTTTTAATCACCCTGTCTATACGTGATGCAAACTTCAAAAGAATTATGTGCCGAATTCCTAGATCCCTCTGTTCTACAACACTACCCAAGGCTATGAAGATAATGTAACTGCCTTTTTAATCACCGTCTATACGTGATGCAAACTTCAAAAGAATTATGTGCCCGAATTCCTAGATCCCTCTGTTCTACAACACTACCCAAGGCTTTACCATTAACTGTATAACACCTATCTTTACTTGTTGTACCAAAATGCAATACCTCACATTTATCCAGACTGAACTCTGTCATTTTTCATCCCATTGATCCATTTGATCACGATCCCTTTGTAATCTTAGAAAATCACCTTCATTACTTACTATGCCACCAATTTTAGTGTCGACTGCAAAATTACTAGCCGTGCCTTTTATATTCTCATCCAGATTGTTTATATAAATGACAAACGAAAGAGGACCCAGACCTGATCCCTGTGGAACACCACTGGTGACAGGCCTCCAGTCCAAAATGCAACCCAGCACCGTTACCTTTCTAGTGCTGTTAAGCCAATTATGTATCCAAATGGCAAGCTCACCTTGAATCACATGTGATCTAAACTTAGACTAATTAGTCTATCATATGGAATCTTGTTGAAGGCTTTACTGAATTATAAATAAACAAGCACTACTGTTCTGCCCTCAATCTTTTTGGTAACTTTTTCAAAAATACTCAAGTTTGCGAGACACTATTTTCCTTACACAAAAGCATGCTGACTATCCCTAATCAATTTTTGCCTCTCGAAATGTCCATAAATCTTCTCTTCTAAAATCACCTTCAACAACTTATCTACAACCTAAATCTGATTCACAGGTCTACAGTCCCCTGGTTTCTTCTTATAAACTTTCTTAAACAGAGACAATTAGCCACCCTCCAATCATCAGGCACCTCAACCAAAGTTATAGATGATATAAATATTTCTGCAAGGGGGTCTCGCAATATCCTCCCTTACTTCCCACAATGCTCTGGTTTACATTTGATCAGGTCCCAGAGATTTATCCATCTTTACATCTTCTTATAAACTTTCTTAAACAGAGACAATTAGCCACCCTCCAATCATCAGGCACCTCAACCAAAGTTATAGATGATAAAAATATTTCTGCAAGGGGTCTCGCAATATCCTCCCTTACTTCCCACAATGCTCTGGTTTACATTTGATCATGTCCCAGAGATTTATCCATCTTTACATTCTCTAAAATGTCCAGAACTTGCCCTTCTATTAACTGTTCTTAAAACATCAAAACTTATTTCTCTGCATTCTCTAGCCTCCATTTCTTTCTTCACAGTAAAAACTGACAATATATTTAGTATCTCTCCCATCTCCTGGGGTTCAACAGAAAGACTACTTCCTTGATCTTTATGGGCCCTTACCTTCTCTAGTTACCTGCTTACTCTTAATGCATTTGTAGAATCTTTTTGGATTATAGTTAACCTTATCTGCCAATGCCAACTCATATCCCCTCTTTGTCTTCCTGATTTATTTCTTAAGAATGCCCTGACACTCTTTATATTGATTAAGAGATTCAATTGATCCCAATTATCTTTATCTAGAATAAGATTCTCTTTTATTCTTGACAACAGTTTCATTAGCTTTATTCATCCATTATTCCTTAAATCTTACCAGCTTTACCCTTCACTAACAGGAACATAATGCCTCTGAACGCTCATCACCACGTTCTGGAACCTCACATCTGCCAGACATCCTTTTATCTGCGAATAGTCTATTCCAATCAACTTTTGAAAGTTGTTGTATCATAACTTTAAACAAATTAAAAATATTTTAAAACCTTTTATTGAAGTCTTATCTTTTCCAAAACCATTTTGAAACTAATAGAATTATGATCATTGGATCCAAAAGTGTTCCCCATTTTTACTTCAGTCACCTGCTCTGCCATATTGCCCGTAAGGTCTAGTTTTGCTCCTCCTCTATTAGTAATATCACTATGTGGATGCTCCTATTTTTAAAGGTTCTATTTTTAAGTCTGCTAAATTCACTCTGTAAAGCTTTAATCTTTTCCCTAAAAACACCATTCGTACTAACGTGTATAATAATTTCCAATTTCTCAATCTCACCGTCAACAATATGTTTGAAATGCATAGTTTATTAGCACCAAGAAAGCAACATACCATTCTAACTTTATGCTCACTGCCATAGAATCTCCACTTTAAGCCCCTAGCAGGAGAGCCCCCTATAACAATAATCCTATTACATTTTATCAAACACTAACATGAGAACTATTTCCAGTGTCCAATAACTAACTGCCACTTCTATTTTCTTCAGAGAGAATATCCCCTTCAACAGTACCAAAAAACTGAATATCTATTCAACAGAGGAACAGCCAGAGACTTTTGAACTACCCTTCTTATCCTTCCTAACAGTCACCCATCTAGCTGACTGCTTTTACTGCGTTATCAATTCTCTAAATCTATTAGCCATCTCGGTCTGTACCCCTTAGAATTATAGAATCACAGTCCTAGAAATATATAGCATGGAGACTGACCCTTTAGTCCAACTTGATTAATTTAGGATATTGGTTGGCATAAACTAGTCCCATTTGCCAGCATTTGGCCCAGATCCCTCTAAACCCTTCCTATTCATATACCTATCCAGATGCCTTTCAAATATTGTCATTTTACCAGCATCCACCACTTCCTTTGGCAGCTCATTCCAAACACACCCCCTCTAGAGTGGCCCCTCTGGTTCCTTAAATCTTTCCTCTCTCACCCGAAGCTTATGGACACTAGTTCTGAACTCCCCCCTCCCAGGGAAAAGACCTTGTCTATTTACCCTACCAATGCCCCTCATTATTTTATAAACCTCCAAGGTCAACCTTCAACCTCTGATGCTCCAGGGAAAATAGCCCCAGCCTATTCAGCCTCGACCTTTGCTCAAACCCTCCAACCCTGGCAACATCCTTATAAATCTTTTATGAACCCTTTCAGATTTCACAACGTCCTTCCGATAGCAGGGAGATGCCCAGAATTGCATGCAGTATTTCAATAGTGGCCTAATCAATGTCCTATACAGTCGCAACATGACCTCCCAATTCCTATACTCAATGCCTTCTTACTATCCGATCTACCTGTGATGCCACTTTCAAGGAGCTATGAACCTGCACTCCAAGGTTTCTTTGCTCAGCAACACTCCCTAGGACCTTACCATTGAGTGTATAAGCTTGTTAAGATGTGCTTTCCCAAAATGCAGCACCTCACATTTATCTAAATTAAACTCCATTTGAAATTTCTCAGCCATTAGCCCATCTGATCAAGATCCCATTGTAATCTGAGGTGCCCTTCTTTGCTGTCCACTACGCCTCCAATTTTGGTGTCATCTGCAAACTTACTAACTATACCTCTTATGCTCACCTTGCTCACCAGTCTCCCATGGGGAGCCTTGTCGAATGCCTTACTGAAGTCTATATAGATAACATCTACCACTCTGCATTCAGTCCTCTTACTTCTTCAAAACCTCAATCAAGTTTGTGAAATATGATTTCCCAAGCATAAAGCCATGTTGACTATCCCTAATCAGACCTTGCCTTTCCAAATACATGTACATTCTGTCCCTCAGGATTCCCTCCAACAACTTGCCCACCACTGACGTCAGGCTCTATAGTTCCCTGGCTTGTCCTCACCACCCTATTTAAATAGTGGCACATTAGCCAACTTCCAACACCTCACCTCTGACTAATCGATGATACAACTCTCAGTTCCACCACAGAACACACCAGGTGGCCTCCTTTAGAGAATTTCCCTTTCCACATGGTTAAAGATGCCCTCCAACGCATCTCATCCACATCCCCCCCCTCCAACAGTAACAAGGACAGTAACAGTAACCACATCATCTGACGACATTTCCGCCACCTCCAAACGAACCCCACCACCAGGGATATATTTCCCTCCCCACCCATGTCCGCTTTCCACAAAGACCGTTCCCTCCGTGACTACCTGGTCAGGTCCATGCCTCCCAATAACTCACCCTCCCTTCCTAGCACCCTCTCCTGCCACCGCAGGAATTGCAAAATCTGCACCCACACCTCCTCCCTCACCTCCATCCAAGGCCCCAAAGGAGCCTTCCATATCCAAAGTTTTACCTGCACATCCACCAATACCATTTATTATATCAGTTGCTCCTGATGCGGTCTCCTCTACATTTGGGAGACAAGCGCTCTGCTAGGAGGCGTCCATAGGGAACATCTCCAGGACACCCGCACCAATCAACCCCACCATCCTGTGGCCCAACATTTCAACTCCCCCTCCCACTCTGCCGAGGACATGCAGGTCCTGGGTCTCCTCCACCACCGCTCACTCACCACCTGATGCCTGGAGGAAGAATGCCTCATCTTTCACCTCAGGACACTTCAAGCTCATGGCATCAATGTGGATTTCACCAGTTTCATTTCCCCTTCCTCCATCTCACCCCAGCTCCAGCCTTCCAGCCCAGCACCGCCCTCATGACCTGTCCTACTTGCCCATCTTCCTTTCCACCTACCCACTCCGACCTATCACCTCCATCCCCACCCCCATTCACCTATTGCACTATGCTATTTTCTCCCCACCCCCCATCTTTATCTCTCCACTCTGCAAACACCCTGCCTCTATTCCTGATGAACGGCTTTTGCCCGAAACGTCGATTTTTCTGCTCCTCGGATGCTGCTTGACCTGTGCTTTTCCAGCACCACTCTAATCTAGACTGTTTTCCAGCATCTGCAGTCCTTGTTTTTACCTTTCTCTCAGTAAGATGCCCAGCAGAGTTCTAGGGTAAACCATGTTGGGTCGAAGGGCCTGTTTCCACACTGTAGGGATTCTCTGATTCTACTTTTGTGGCACACTGCTGGTCACAGGCCTCGAGTCTGAAAAGCAATCAATCATTCACCACCACCCTCTATCTTCTACCTTTGAACCAGTTCTGTATAGCGAGTTCTCCTTCTATTCAGCAAGATATAAAAATTTTCACACCACCCATCACAGGCTCACCAGTCTATAATTCCCTGGCTTTTCCTTACCACTTCCTTAAATAGTGGCACTACATTAGCCAACCTACAGTCTTCTGGCACTTCACCTGTGACTAATAAAAAAATCCCAGCAAAGGACCCAGCAATCTCTTCCCCAATTTCCCACAGAGTTTCCACACTTCACCTTCAACAACAAAGTCTACAGACAAACCAACAGAACACCCATAGGATCTCCAATAATCAAGGTTCTTAGCAGAGACAGTAATGCAGAGACTCTACCAAACAGCTCTGTCAAGCATCCAACCCAAACTTTGGGTCTGCTACATGGATGACACTATTGTAATCACTAAACAAAACAAATTAGAGGAAACCTTCAAGACTATCAACAATACCCTTATTGGCATAAACTTCACTGAAGAGGAGGAAAAACAACAAACTGCCATTCCTAGACGTCACAATAAAGCGAACAGTCAATGGGAAACTTCAAACCAGTGTCTACTGGAAAACCACATGTACATACCAAATATTGAACTAGGGAAGCAATCACTCCAACATCCACAAAGCTGCATCAGAACATTATTTCAATGAGCCACCACACACTGCAGCACAGAGGAACTATGCAGAGCAGAGGAAAATCACCTACAGGCAATTCAAAAGAACGGGCACACAATGAATACAGTCCACAGATTTCTCAGCAATAAACCCAAACAAGCAGACAAGATGCGTCCAGAAACCCGAGCCACTCTCCCCTACAAAGGCATCTCAGAAATGACTGCCAGACTACTCAGACCCCTTGGCATCATGGTGGTCCACAAACCTACCAACAGACTAAAGCAGCAATTAATGAACTTGAAAGACCCTATACAGACAAGACAAATATCATTTACAAAGTACCATACAACAACTGTAGCAAAACACTACATTGGACAAACAGGCAGAAAACTAGCCACCAGGATACATGATCAACTAGCCACAAAACAACACTCTGTAGTATCCTTACATACAGAGAAGGACGGACACCATTTTGACTGGGACAACACATTCATCCTAGAACAAGCCAGAGACATGCATAAGAATTCCTAGAAGCATGGCATTCCAACCGGAACTCTATCAACAAACATTGACTTGGACCCCATTTACCTACCCCTCCCCCATAGAGAAAAAGAGCAGCAAATGACATCACCAACCCAAAGAAACCCAAACATATAAATAGAAAGCAGGAATCAGCAGCAGTGCTTTGTCTGGAGGCTCACTGAAGGTATTACCTAGTATGGTGATGAAACATCTGAAAAATGAACCTTCCAGCTCAGCGAGCAAACTTACATCCAGAAGCTCAACCTGAACTCAAGTCTTCTCAAAACTCACCAGTCCTAGGGAATACTTTTCAAGATATCACTATTTATGTCCTCATTCTCTATCTTTCATACCCCTCTCTACATTAAACACTGATGCAAAAGACTCATTTAGTATTTCCTGCAGTTCCACGCATAGGCAGCTTTGCTAATATTTAAGGGGCCCTATTTGCTCTGGTTACCCTTTTGCCCTGAAATGTATTTGTAGTATCCCTTCAGATTCTCCATAACCTTTTTGCTAAAGCGGTCTGATGTCCCTTTTGCACCTTAATCTACTGAATCAGAAAATACCAATTTTACTGCTCTAAAAACACTGCTCCGGACTAGCTTAATACTTATGTTTTTATATTTCAAGTTTAGTCAAGAGAGAACTCAATAACAACAAATTAAAAACAAAACCCACTATTGTAGAGATTTACAAAAGAAAACCAGTAAGGTTACATTTTAAAGTGCCACTTAACTGCTCCCTGCTGTGACCTCCCACTCTCAGGTTTCTTCAAGGTAGCTCAGACTTTTGCTGTTTATTTTTCTTTGGAAAAACTGATGTCCAGAGATAATTGAAAACAGACAGCAAAAGGCAACAGTTGTGCAGGTAACTGCTGGGTCAGGCAGCAGTGCAAGTTTCTTTCACTGGTTGAATCACTGCCCTTTGTCGGTCTTCCTCCTTTTTAAGAAGTGTTGTTTTGATCTTCACCCCCTCAGTTCCAAAATAATACAACAGCTTATAAAGCAGTAATTACTGCTCTAAGAATTTGAGGAAAATCAGTTCCCACACTGAAAATACCTCAAAAATGGGCAGCTCTTACAATTTTTTTTCCGGTCCTCCATCTTTGATTCCCCAGGATCCTTACACCCTTAAGAAAATTAAGTATTTTAAAAAAGGGTACTTTTAATAGTAAATTGTATATAAAATAAGCTTTTACTACATTGTAGGCAATATTAAAATGTAAAAATATTTAATATGAAACACAAATCTTGAAAAAAGTCAACCACTTAGCTTATTAATGGAATTAAAATGACTCTTCAATAAATTTCAAAAAAGACTTCTTCACAGCTAACCGGTCAGACTCCCCAAAATGACAACACAGCTCCTTGGTTGGAAAATAACACTCTTACAATGTAAAATAAACTCCCTTTAATGCATAGTTTTATTAAGTTTCTAAATTTAGAATAAAGAAAATACTTCAGCCATTCAAAAACTTGTTAAAAAAGTCAATTCGGGAAAAACCCACAATTTTTTGTTCTGTTTGTGTTTTTTTTAATGTTAATGAAAATGAAAAAAAAATCAATGCAGTATAAAAACTAAGAACGGTCATAAAACTATAACAAACATTTAAGGGAGTCGGACATCTCAGGAGCAGCTGCAAGATCTACACTACGCTTGTATTGTTAAGAAAGTCTCAATTTTTCCAAACACACTTTATTAAACATTATACAAGAAAAACGTAGAACTTAAATATACTGGTCTTATTTGATAGGAATTCCCTTCCGAGTTTTGAAAAGATATACAAACTCTAATAATGGACTGCCTATAAAATTGAAATCAGTTCAAGACTACAGTGCTTGATTTTTAAAGGGGTTACTGCCCAATATGAAAATACACAGGGAACCATTTTTTCTTCTGTTATAATATAAAAAAACTTTATACAACATAGTGTTTGGATTACAGATACTAAATTAGTACAAAAAAACATGAAACAAATATTATAATATAAAACAGGGATCAAAATTCATCTTTAATGCTAAAGTGGGGCTGATCTTCAGGTTTAAAATCTTTGTTGGGGCTGCCATCTTCATTAAGAATTCGACGTGCTGTATAGCCAACAATAGGATATTTGGCCTTGTATAAGTCATTGAATAAATCATCAAGGGAATTCAGTTCCTCTTCAGTGAGTCCAGTCTACAAAACAATGAAAAAGTAAGGAAAACATAGGTAATTGTGAAAGTGGTTTTACATTTGCTGTAAATCAAAAGGGTGTAGAACACAAATCAAACATATGACTTGGAGTTATACTGCTCCAGTCTGATTTTAAAAGATGATTCTTTCTGGAAATGTGAGCACAGAGATTCTATTTCAGTTCTGCTGAATGGCTGACTTTAAGAGTTTTTCCCTCATTTGATGTGTGTTATACCACAAATCACAGAAATGTGCTACTGGTAAAAAGAAAACAGCTGCCCAGGTGGAAATGTATCTGTTGGGAAGAGAGTTTATAGAGAGGTTCTCTGATCAAAGCTGCATTGAAATTTAAAAAAAAACTGTTAAATAAATATCTTTGCTCATAATTTTCTTCATCTTTCACTTCTTCCACACCGGACTGGAGCACCCAAGCTGGACTGGTGCTTCAGGGCATTACTGAGAAAAAAAATGCTGCTTTGTTGGAGGTGTTATCTTTTGGGGAGATGTTATATTCAAGTTCTAATTGTCTGCTATAGAAAGGTTAACATTTTATAGGAAGTGCAAAGAGAGTTAACCAGGTCTTCAGGAAACTATTGTTTTGTAACCATCATCACACAAAAATAAAAACCAGAATTGACCTTTAAATTTACTGTTACAAAGCTGATAATGTAAGCTATCTTTTGGCTTTCACTGAACTTAGTGATGGCAATTTGAAAAAATGTGGCTCATTCAGTGCAAACCACTGTGGGGCATAACAGGAGTATTTAATAGGAGTAGCTGTTTGCCAATTTGATCTGAAGCAATAAACACAGCCTCAGCTTATTGAGCACAGGTAAGATTTTTATTCAGGTTCACAAAGGGGGCGGGGCAAACAGAACTGTAGATGCTGGAAATCAAACAAATTGCTGGAAAGACTCAGCAGATCTGTCAGCATCTGTGGAGAGAAAGCAGAATTAATGTTTCGGGTCCGATAACACTTCAGATAGTTATCTCTGGAGTGAACGGCCTTGGTCAGCATTTATAGTTAAAAATACTAAAAAGCAGCATATATTCCTATTTATGCATAACATAATGGTCTTAAATATAGGTATTACAGTTGCTGAAGTATTACTGGTGGGAAGTTGAAAAGGTGTGTTTTATGATGGGATTATATGGAATAGTAATGGATACATTATTGCAGAGGCATTGGAAAAATGTAAAATACCGAAAAGAGCTGATAGTTATTTTTACTTAATTATATAATTTAAAATGAAGTATTTTTACATAAGATCAATCCAAGTTGTGAAAGATTGAGTTTAAAGCACAAAATATTATCAATTCTGATCAAAGTGTGAGTCAATACATTTCTAACTTTAAAAAAATCATATCCTTAGACTAAGATGTCACAGAAATATCAAGAATACCACAGCATTAGTGAGTAAGATGGACACATGCAATATAATTTGTGTGGAGGATTTTTTATATTAAGCAGTTTCTCAGATTCCACATTGATAATGCATGCCAACCTGAGGCACACCAGCTGGCTGTTTCCACTTTGGTGCACCATTCTACATCATGTTGTGTTATGTAGAGATTCACTTGGTTATGGACTAGGCCAGGCCACTCAAAACATTCTGAAGCAGGGCAGCCCAAACCATAAACTTTGCAATTTGTTCCGATAAGTGTACAGTGAAAATTACCCAAAGTTAGCAAGGTGGACTACCAGGTTTTAAAAACAGACAAAAGTTTATTCACATTACACAATGAAACACAGAACAGAATAAAGAACCCTGACAGAACTCTGTCTATCCAAACTAGACTTAATTACACTGTTACAAATATACACAGCAGTCCCAATAAGCACTCTCTTGAGGGAGACAGAGACAGTGTTTTCACACACTTCACTGTTGAACTTCCAACTAGTTCTGAACTGAACTGCTCAGCTCTCGAGCTGATCACTGCCATGGCTTTATACAGATCACTTCTAAAACTGACCACTTCGGCCTGAAGTCTCATTTGTTTACATATAAACAAAAAAGCCTCTCCATACCCTTTAATCTCTGTACCAAACCAGTCTAATTGGCACCAGGAACAGTGTATTACCCCTCTGGAAAAACCAAGGATACAATATCCTTGAGAAAAGGGAAGAGCTTTTAGAAAAAAGGAACCCGCTTTGTGTCAACTTTCAAAGGTTTTGGGCATCTGTTGAGTGTTTGTTGCTTATATGAAGTATTTCTGTTTTCTCTCTGCCCTCCTTTGTGCTTTTTCCATGCTGGATCTATCCGCACACCTGCCCTCCCCTGAGCCATTGCTCACTCTGGACTTTATTCCCTGGTGCATTTGTTTCTTCCTTGATGCTTTTTACATAGGTTTTTAAATATAAAAAAAGTACTCATCCAGATGCTTAAGTGTTGTAAGAGTACATGCCTCCACCACCCTCTCAAACAGAGTGTTCCATTTATCTATCTTCCTTTGGGTGAAAAAGACATCCCCTCCACCATTTTCTCCTCACCTTTAACTGCTGTCCTCTGATCTTAGATACATCTACATGAAGAGAATCTCACGATCTACTCTGTCTATGCTGCTCACTTGTGTATCTCAATCAGATCTTCTCTCAATCTCCTCTGTTCCAAGGAAAAGAAACCCAGCCTATCAATCTCAGTTTATAACAGAGCTTTCATCCCAGGCAACTTCCTAGTGAATATCTTCGGCACCCTCAGTGCAATTATGTCCTTCTGATAATGTGGCAACCAGAACTTTACACAGTACTCTGTGGCCTAACCAATGTTTTGTAAAATTGTAACAAGGCATCCTTGTTCCTACATTCTACACTTGGGTAAAATAGCCCTGTGTGTCTCTTCCACACTTCTCTCACCACAGATACTGCCGAACCCACTAGACCTTTATTTCAGAATTTCAGCATTGCATTATTCCCTGACAAGATTAATCTGAAACCAAAATAGTTTCAAAATCACTGCCATTGGTCTCTGTACAGATGTCAGGGCATTAAACAATTCATCTATGAAAATGTTGCTGATAACAATTAAGTGATTAAAGCATTGAATAGTTTCTGAAAGGAGGGAGGTCTTCAAGACAGGTTGCACTAAAATGCTTTAAAATTAATATTAAAAATACACAAAAGTAGTTACGTAGCAAGTTTGATCATGTTTCTGTCAAAGATGTTGCATTAATTGTTCACTGGCTCAGTGGTTAGAACTGTTGCCTCACAGCGCCAGGGAGCTGGGTTCAATTCCAGCCTATGTGGAGTTTGTACATTCTCCCCACATCTGTGTGGGTTTCCTCCCACAATCGAAGATGTGGAGTTCAGGTGAATTGGCCATGCTAAATTGCCTGTAGTGTTCAGCGATGTGTAGATTAATTGCATTAGTCTGGGGTAAAATGTAGGGGAATAGGTCTGGGTGGGTTACTCTTCAGAGGGTTGGTGTAGACTCGTTGGGGCGAAGGGCCTATTTCCACACTGTAGGGATTCTGTATTCTAACATCATAGAGCTCCATCCAGAGGTACGGCAGACAGTAGCAATAAGCAGGACTGTATACTTTATTAGCATTGGAATTCCCAATTACAGTGCCCCTAGTGATAGTAAAGGTCCTTGCATAAAAATTAAAAATACAGTAAAGCAAAATGAAAAAGAGAACTGCAGATGCCAGAGAATTGAAACAAAGAACTACTTGAGAAATGCTGCCCCATTGCTCCACAGAGGCTGGCAACTTGAAACAATGGTCTGAATCCCATATCCAAAACATATTCATCCCCTTCGGATGACACTCACCAACATCCCCCAGCCCCAAGACAATGTGCAGAACCCCTCTTAACAATGCTCAGCCTGCCTCTCCCACAACCATTCTGAGTCCCTAGCCTTTACCTGGTTAATACTGGAAGAGAAAGTCAGTCCAGGAAGTGGGAAAACAGCACTGGTGAAATATTGTGCAGCATTGCAGGTAGAACTTATAAACTGATATCACACAGTCCTAAGTCAATGAACTGAAGACAGACCTTAATTACCTTCCCATTCTGCACATCACTGAATTAAATGGAAAGTCAGGACTGGAAGATCAAGACCATTGATTTGTTTTGTAGGTGCTGCCAGAACTGCTGAATCTTCAGCACTTTTGTCTTTTAAGTAGTATTGAAATATCAATCTTGGCATTCCCTCAAAAGTGTTTTCAGAACAATTTTTAAAGAAGTAAAGAACAGGTATCTGAAATATTTACAGTGAGGCATTGCTAAGTTGATCCAATTGGCTAGTGTCATGTTTGAGTAGTGGAAAAATATTTATTTTAAAATTGGATTATGGGGAAAAAACTTTGCAAGTAAGCTGTGGAAGGAGATTAAAAATGTATTTGTAGGTTTATCCATATGCTTATGAAATAGTTTGAGGCATTGTTCTCATGCACGTTGGTGCTGAAATAAGCTGTGTTCTTACAGTAGTTAAGAGCAACATGAACTTCGTTAAAATGAATTCATGTTTGTTTTAAAAGAGATTATTGAAGAAAGTTGTATCTCACTGCACAAGTTTATAGCCAATACTTAAGTTACACTTTGTTTATAAGCATTTAAACAAAAAGCACACAGACTCAAAAAAAAAAACACCAAGAACATAGGACAATACAATTCAGCCATAATTTGCTGCTTGAAATTTACACTCAGAAAATAAGCAACCTGCCCACAAACTGGAAACTTATTTCAGTTGAATTTTATGCACAAAGGTGAGGGAGATCACTTAAGCTGGAGTTTCCTGTCCCATTGAAAAAATGGAATGCTTTTTGAGCCCATCAACATTTTCATTCTGGGCTTGACTATATTCAGTTTAAAATGAAGGCTCTATAATCCCTTAAAGTTGCAGTAATGTTCCTGAAAAGTGCAACTTTAAGCGAATCAGATTTTTCCATAGACATGGAACATAGAACAAACAGCACAGATCAGGCCCTTTGGCCCACGATGTTGTGCTGAACATTTGTCCTAGCTTAAGCACCTGTCCAATTGCTGCTTAAAGGTCACCAATGATTCTGACTCCGCCACTCCCACAGGCAGTGCATTCCATGCCCCCACCACTTTCTGGGTAAAGAACCTACCCCTGACATCCCCCCCATACCTTCCACCCTTCACCTTAAATTTGTGACCCATTGTAACACTGTTGTACCCAGGGAAAAAGTTTCTGACTGTCTACTCTATCCATTCCTCTGATCATCTTATAAACCCCTATCAAGTCACCCCTCTTATTTGTCCTTCCAAAATGGACAACCTCACACTTGACAGGGTTGAACTCCATCTGTCACTCCTCAGCCCAGCTCTGCATCATATCGAAGTCCCTTTGCAGCCGACAACAGCCCTCCTCACTATCCACAACTCCACCAATCTTTGTATCATCTGCAAATTTACTGACCCACCCTTCGACTCCCTCTTCCAATAAAAATTACAAACAGCAGAGGACCCAGAACTGATCCCTGCGGAACTCCACTTGTAACTGGGCTCCCGGCTGAATATTTACCATCTACCACCACTCTCTGACTTCGACCGGTTAGCCAGTTTTCTATCCAACTGGCCAAATTTCCCTCTATCCCATGCCTCCTTACTTTCCGCATAAGCCTACCACGGGGAACCTTATCAAATGCCTTACTAAAATCCATGTACACTACATCCATTGCTTTACCCTCATCCACATGCTTGGTCACCTCCTCAAAGAATTCAATAATTCAATAATTCCATGACAACCAATGTGAAAGCCATAGGTTAATTGGGTCTTGGTCATCAGAAAAAAAAAAAGAGTAAAAATCTATACCTTTTAAGCTGAAATACTTTACATCATGAAATCCCTGTATCAGTAAATTACATAACCTTTAAAATAAAGCAAATTTTAAAAATTGCCAACCGCTTTCAGCTTAAGACCAATCTTTCTGACTTATTGTCTCTTCCACTCCTTAACCCTCCTGCTCACTAGACATCCTGCTACCTGAGCCTCCCCCTCACTGAAATCCCTGCTTTCCACCCTCACCTTTGTCACTTCTTTCTCCTGGGCCCTTGCCAAAAATGATGACATTGGGGACAGGCAATGAGGAGCAGGAAGAGCAGCTTCAATCTACACAAGGTGAACTGCAAGCTGGAGGGGTACTGAGAGGGTCAAAATGCAAAAATAAATGTCTGTGAGCTGGAGGATTTGCAGCTTACATATCAATTAGCATCACTGTGGTGCATCCATGAAGCTGAAACAGCTACAGATGCAACCACCTTCAATATTCACTTGCTCCATCATTGTACATACTGCTACTACTGTTGATCAAAGTACACTGCAGTAACTCACCAAAGCTCTTTCAACAGCACCTTCCAAACTTGTGCCCTCTACCACTTGGATAGATAAAGGCAGTAGATACAAATGAACACCATCATCTGCCAAGTTCCATTCCAAGAAGTACACTATCCTGACATGGAACTGTATCAATGCCCCTTCACATTCACAGAGTCAAATACTGGAACTCTAACAGTGATGTAGCTTCACTCAAAAGGTATGCAACAGTTCAAGAAGGCAGTTCATCACCACCTATTCTCAGGCAAATAGGAATTGGAATTAAAATGCTGGCATAGCCAGCAATACCCACATTCCATGAAGAAATATTAAAAGATTAGGAAAAGATTGTCAGGCAAAATCAAAATGGAACAATGGGCTGTCTTAAACAATAAATGGCTGAACCAACATTTTCAGACAACGCAAGGTTTGTAATATGAATTGTCATGAGGAATAGTGACAGACTTCAAACTGGCATAGACAGGCTGGGGGAAATGGGCAAAGATAATAACAAATGAGATTTTGTAGGAAGAACAAGCAGAGGCAATGTAAATTCAATAACAACTCTAAAGGTTGTGAAGGAATCTGTATATATTCAGAAATCATTGAAGATGGCAGAGAAAGTTGAGAAACTGACTAAACATGGCAGATTGGATCTTGGATTTATAAATAAGAGGCACAGATTACCAATACAAGGAAGTCAACACGAACATTTCTCAGACTTTAGCTAGATCATCATGTTCAGTTCTGGATTCTGTACCTTAAGGTCGATGTGAAGGACTGAGGTGGTACAGAAAAAATTTACGGGAATTGCTCCAGGGACGAGGGCCTTAAATCCTAATAAAAGACAAAGCTCAAGGATATTTGATTGAGGTACCGAAAAACAAAACTGAGGGATCTAGAGGAGACCGAGAGAAACTACTTCCATTGGAAAGATTGAGAACCAGGGGCCATAAATAAAGAGTATTTGGCAAAGATACCAATTGCTAACATGAGGAAACTCTTATTTAGAGCAAGTGATTATGATCGAGAACACAGCCCTGAGACACTGTTGGAAACAGACTCGGTTATGGCTTTCAAATGAGAATACGATAAACACAGATAAGACGTGCAAGGGTGAAGGGAAGAATAGTAGGGAAGTGGATGAGCCTAACTAACTGGCCTTTATGGTCTATTCTGTGCTGTAAACAAACATTCTACATCAATGTCTATTAATTTTCTGTTTCAGCATCAGTGGTATTCTCTTCATCCATCCACTATTGGGTACCAAATATTTTAAGCATTGCTGCTTTGACAAACTGACAAGTGTTCACAAAATCCAAGGTGGGACTGATCGAGTCTAAACAAGCAGGATTGTTGAAAGGCCTTCAACCGAGGAACAGTGAAAGCAAGAACAAGAGTCAAGAACTAGTTACTATAGATAGAGGGATTCCACAATTTGTTTTAGAGGTTTAGGAGTGATAATATTTCCTTGTTCTTTCCAAAAAGAGATTAAATGTTTCATGACATCAGATTCATTTGTAGGGGCAAATTTAAACTCCAAGTAATGGAATTTAATTCTAAGTGACTGCATTCACTTTTCAAACTTAGAGGCTTCAGAATCCGATTTGCTCCTTTTATGAAATTACAGCTCTTTAAGAACTGGATAACAACAACAAAAAAAGAAAATGTCTTAATACTTGCATTCAAAAATGACATTAAAAAAAATGACCTGATAAACTGCCTCCTTTACTCTGAGCCCCTAGCTGAACGTCTGAGGGGAAAGGTTCAGCATGAAGACATTTCAGGTTTGTCAAGGAATCTGCACTCTACCCTTGGTTTATCTCAGCATTTATGCATCATAGAGCCTAAAATTAGTCACACTACCCCAAATTTATTTTAAATACTTTCTGTTCACAGATTCCCTATTAAATCTGAACATTTGTATTCTGTGCTTAAGTCCTTTTTATTAAAAAAAACTTGTTTAACAATTTTCCTGGATTTTGCACATTCCAAATTCTCCTTGCTAAACAGCTGAACTAAATCCACCTTATCAAGATCAGATCGCCAGAATGAGCACACATGAATGATCAACAGAAAATTAATGTCAAAAAAGCTCACCGTGTCGTGTGTCAGGTCTCCAGGTTCCAAGGACATTTTTGCCACAGCTCGAGTGGAGTCTTTCCCCACCAATATATTGTACGGGGCACCTTTTCCATAAAATTCTAGAGAAAAAGAATACACACTTTCATTTACAAGTTTATTCTTCTCTTCGCAGGCTGGACAGGCTGTAAACTTAAAGTGGTACACACACCTTCTAAATGCAAGCCTCTCTCCTTCCGCCAAGTAACTTCCCATTGGAGTCTGGGCAGATGGAGATTGTTACAGTCAATCATTCGGATACAAAGCCAAGAGGATGGTGGATAAATGTGTAATATTCTGTGAACTAAAATACTCCGAAGATGGTAAAAATGATCAAAAATATGGCTAACTTTGGAACCCATAAAAGGAAGTTGGCATATGTTGAAGGAAGAAGTGTATTTGAGATGGAGAAAGTTAAGTGATCCGAAGTTGGAAAGATTTAACATTTCAGGCTCATGCAACATTAAAATCAGTCTTAAAATGGTTAAGACCATAAAAAAACAAAATAAATATTGAAGAGAATCTTAAGACAAGAGCTAGTGTAGACTAATGGGTAAATTGGGATTGCACATTTCCCTTTCTTTTGTTTCAGCATGCTTCCTGCAGATTCCCTGGAATGCTGTCTCAACATTCTCAAAAAAAGGTTTCCACTGAACTATTCTCCCAGAAGTTCAACTGGGGGCCGATGATAAATGAGGCAGTAAAACAAATGGTGACGAGGGGAAATCTATCAAAATGCAAGATTACATTTTACAATCTGGCTACTTCAGAGTTACTGAAACAATTCATGACATGTACAAGATGATGATTATTTTTGTTGGTGAACATTATTTAAATGTTATCCCTCCTTTGCACTATGCACTGGGCTTTGTGGATACATCATACTGCCATTAGAAAAAGCTCTTATTTTCAGTATATTAGAAAACATTTTACTGTAGACATCCAATCTGCCAGATTTATAGATACATATACATACAACCAGATTTCTGCACCTGAACACCTTCCACACAAGGGATGGAAATATGGTACCAGCAAAATACAGGCCACCCAGTTTGCATTAAAATACAGAACAAAGATAAGAAATTGTAGTTAAAATCATGAAAAACAATGAGAAATACCAAGAGTATCCTGGCAAGCACAACAAAGACAAACGTAGCAACAGTATTTTGAAAGGACAGAAATGTTATGTGCAGCTGAGGAAAATGCGATCATGACCATTTAGAAGAACAGTAGGGAATCTGTTAATGTCAGTTGGAATGGGAACCAGATAAGTGGATGGTGCACAGATTACTGAAAGTGGTACTGAGAAAGCACGAGGTGGATTTCATTGACAAGATGAGCTGAAAAAGATTGTGTGGAGACAGGACAGGAAGTTGAAAAGATGAAGCTGAAGGCCAAGGTGGGAGCCTTTAAGAAAACCTGGTTTGGTAGAACTGAGGAAGGAAAGTGTGCACCAGCTAACTAAATGGATTATCTCAAATTTTAGTGAGAAAATAAAACTCCATGAGGTCTTCACAATTACTGCAGTCAAGGAAACTTAGCAGTAGAGACCATAGAATCCCTACTGTGTGGAAATAGGCCCTTTGGCCCAACAAGTCCACACCAAATCTCCGAAGAGTAATCCACCCAGACCCATTAACCCCTAACTAATGCACCTAACCTACAAATCCCTAAACACTATGGGAAATTTAGCATGACCAATCCACCTAACCTGCACATCTTTGGATTGTGGGAGGAAACCACAGCACCAGAAGGAAATCCACACAGACACGGGGAGAATGTCTGTATGAGTTTGCACAGTCGTCCAAGGTTGGAATCGAACCTGGGTCGCTGGTGCTGTGAGGCAGCAGTGCCATCCACTGAGCCACCATACCACCCAAACATGGCTTTCCAGGATGGAGCAGTGCCAGCAGGAGAGTGCAAGGCCATAGTTCTTAGCATAGAGGCCACCAATCTGACAATAAATCTGTCATACCAGTTGAGAGTCAGATGCATTCTAGTCAGTGGAGCTTTAGGAAGAGAAGCTAGGGTCACTGCAGGCGAAAATTGCCACTGTGGGAGAAAGTACGAATTCTACTAGGCACAGGGACACGAAAAGCAGAGAGATGAAGTCGCAACATCTGCAGAGGTATTGTAACTACAAGCCTTTCATAAAGCAATTTCTTGAATGGATAAAC
The DNA here is from genome assembly GCF_004010195.1 of Chiloscyllium plagiosum. NCBI lineage: Eukaryota > Metazoa > Chordata > Chondrichthyes > Orectolobiformes > Hemiscylliidae > Chiloscyllium > Chiloscyllium plagiosum. The sequence goes on from NC_057718.1 coordinate 47,513,494, forward strand.
CTGGGAGGAACACTATTCATGGTTAACTGTGTAGATCTTTACTTCAATTTACTAGGCTGGTGAAACAAAAGCATCTAGTTTAATTGCTGTAGAAAATAAAATTGACAGTTAGAAATGTCTCAAGATGTTAATTAAAGAGCTGCGCTGAGACTCAGGATCTCTATCACACAACAATTTATGAGTCACTAGGAAACTTCGATCAAAGTTTTCTGTTGGCAAGTGTTATGGACCAGAACAAACACCCCCAAAACTTTATGAAAATAGCCTAGTCCCTAACTTTTTCTTACTTTAAAAAGCAAGTACCAGATGTTGTGTTCATTCTGGATGCAACTCAATTGGTTAAACTATCAGTCTTGAAGCAAAACACTTTATTCATACAACAAAAGAACGGAGAAATTGGAATAACTTTATTCTATTGGAAAACTTAACATAATAATAGATTTAACTACTAAACAGCAACTGTTCCAATATAGTAGCATTCCATAAACACATCCTTAGCAAAGGCAAACTTAAGAAAATAGATTGTCCGACAGGCAATGCTCTAGTACAGGAGGACAATCTACAAGATGATTAGGGGGTTAGATAGGGTTGACAGTGTGAACCTTTTCCCGCGTATGGAGTCGGGTATTACAAGGGGGCATAGCTTTAAATTAAGGGGGGGTAGATATAGGACTGAAGTTAGGGGTAGGTTCTTCACTCAGCGAGTTGTAAGTTCATGGAATGCCCTGCCAGTAGCAGTGGTGGACTCTCCCTCTTTATGGGCATTTAAGCGGGCATTGGATAGGTATATGGAGGATAGTGGGTTAGTATAGGTTAGGTGGGCTTGGATCGGCGCAACATCGAGGGCCAAAGGGCCTGTACTGCTCTGTATTGTTCTATGTTCTATGACACACATCAAAAGAAAACAGGAGCAAGAAGCAGGGTAAGATGTACCTAGGCTTCCAAACTCAACCTCGAGACCCCAGTAACAACTGCTACTGAAAAACAAACCAAAAATTCTGGCTCTGGAGAAGCTTGACCTCACCCATTCATGCTGCTTCTATTGTTCTGAATTTAGAAAAAAAAGGCCGTATTGTTTACTTTATTGGATTCAAATGGACAGCTTTACATCTCTGCCTTAAAACATCTTGTCAAAAGAAAACAGGATAAAATGCAACTCTCGCAGCCATAGCATCGTCACACAATCTGTAACTAAGGAGTACCATGGGATTTAGTGCTGCACTCTCAACTAGTTATCAATCTGCATCAATGAATTGGATGAGGGGATCAAATGTATGGCAGTTAAGTTTGCTGATAACCAAGCTGGGTACAAAACTAAATTATCCAGAGGAGGTAGAGAGTTTGCAAACAAATATAGACAAATTATATGTGTGTCCGAAGAATTGGAAGGCAGGAGTATACCACAGGTAAATGTGAATTTGTCCATTTTGACAGGAACAATGGAAAAGCAGAATACTAGTTAAATAGAAACAGACAGTCTGAGAAACTTGGTGGTACAGAGGAATCTTACTGTCTTGGCTTATGAATCACATCTATACATGTAGCAAATGATAAGGAAAACAAATGGACTGCTGTCCTTAATCTCAGTGGTAACAAAAAAAAAAGTGAAGATGTTTTCCTGCAGCTGCATAGAATATTGAGGAGATCACAATTGAATTACTGTGGACAGTTGATCTCCCTATTTGAAAGATATAACAACTTTAGAAGCAGTTCACAGAGGGTTCACTCTACTCATTTCTGGGATGAAGAGTTTATTTTATGAGCAGATTAGACTTATATTCGTTGGATCTTAGAAAATGGAGAGGTGATCTTATTGAAATACACAAGGTCTTCAAGGAACCTGATGAAGGTGGACAATGAGGAATTCTTGTGAAAACTAAAAATAAGAAACTAATTTTAAGAAGAAGGGTGTTCTGTGATTTTTAATTATAACTTGAAGTAGTTAAAACTCTCTTTGCTCAAAGTTTATTGAAAAGGAACAAGCGTTTGGAAAGGCCTTGGACATAAGGATGCCAGTTAGATGGAGATTAAACTAAGACAGAATATACTCAAAGTAAAAGTTCACTAATGATGAGAATCCAAAAGTCACTCAGGAAGGGCACTGCAAAAGTGCAACATATTTTTCTCATCACTGTTGACTCAGTTGTTCAAAACAGCAGAGATCTTGGAGATAATTTTATAAAATCTGTCAGTGGAAGCCCTGCTGACAACAATGTTTCTGGAAAATTCCAAAGTACAGACATTTAAGTGACTCTTGGAAAGGCACATGTAAGTTAGTACAAATGAAGGGTACGTAGGTTAGCCTGATCTTAGAGTAGGATTAAAGGCCAGCACAACATCAAGGGCCGATGGGCCTGTACTGTGCTGCACTGTTCTATGTTCAATGTAAGTGAACCTTTTAAGGCAAAAGTGAGGTAAATGTTTCTCCCTAAGCATTGCTAGGAGTGTGTGAAATTGTTTTCCCTAGAAAATAGTGGAGAACTGGGTTTTTAAACAGTTATTCAAAACAGAGTGAATTGAATTTTAGATAGACAAGGAAGTCAAGGACCTCGGGAAAGTCGAGCTGAAACCACAGCCAGATCGTCCATAATCTTATTGAACACTGACCTAGATCAAAGGGCTAAATAGGTCATTCCTACTCCTAAGATCTATTTCACAAAAAAGAAAAGAAAAATGATAGACTATTTTATCAAAGTAAAGTATACTTTATTAAACCCATAATAACATGGGTAATTATAAACATTAGATATAAAAAGTTACCTTTACAGCTCTACCATCAGCTAACAGTTTAACAAATGTCAGCACCCATATAGAACTAAGAGGAGGCCATGACGTATAAAATAATATTTACCTTTCCCTGAAGTCACATCAAACACGACTCCCTTAATTGCCATGTAGATGGGTTGACCTTTCTAAGGAGAGTAAAAGAAAGAATTTACACCATATTAAACATTCCCCAAATGGATTATTCTTTAAAACTTATCACAGGACACTGGTAATAATGCATTGTTAGCAACTATTGTTCATCCATAGCAGTTTACTGCATGGCAGAAACTTCTGGAATCAAAGTCAAGGTGGAGGGAGATGCACATTTCTGTTAGGAAAGGGGCTCAGTGATTCTGTGACAGAAGAAACAATCACAGTTCCAAATTAGGATGGTATTTGGGTTGGAGGGAGACTTGATGATGTTGTTCTACTATCTGCTGCCTGTGTCGTTCTAGGTGGTAGGGGTCATGAATTTGGGAGGTACTGTGAAGGAGCCTTGGCATGATTCTGCACTATATCTTGTGGATGGCATGCACTGCTGCCACTATGTGCCTTTGGTGAAGGGAGTGACTACTTAAGCTGATTTGGTACCAAATCGAGCAAACTGCAGTCTTGGTATCAAGCTGCTTGAATGCTGTGGCTTAGAGCATAGCCAATCAAGTGACAAGTATTCCATTGCTCTAACTTGTGCTTTTATGGAGGAGCATAAGTTGGGAAGATAGGCTGTCAGGGAAGGATGTCGTGGAAATGTGGAACTTTTTCAAGGAACAGATACGACGTGTCCTTGATATATATGTACCTGTCAGGCAGGAAAGAAATGGTCATGTGAGGGAACCTTGGTTGACGAGGGAGGTTGAATGTCTTGTAAAGAGGAAGAAGGAGGCTTACATAAGGTTGAGGAAACAGGGTTCAGACAGAGCAGTGGAGGGATACAGGATAGCCAGAAGGGACCTGAA
>NC_057718.1:47518271-47546810 GCF_004010195.1 Chiloscyllium plagiosum
TTGGTTAGGTCACATTTGGAGTACTGTGTGCAGTTCTGGTTGCCTCACTTTAGGAAAGATGTGGAAGCTTTGGAGAGGGTGCAGAGAAGATTTACCAGGATGTTGCCTGGAATGGAGAGGAAGTCGTACGAGGATAGGTTGAGAGTTCTCGGCCTTTTCTCGTTGGAACGGCGAAGGATGAGGGGTGACTTGATAGAGGTTTATAAGATGATCAGAGGAATAGATAGAGTAGACGGTCAGAAACTTTTTCCCCGGGTACAACAGAGTGTTACAAGGGGACATAAATTTAAGGTGAAGGGTGGAAGGTATAGGGGAGATGTCAGGGGTGGGTTCTTTACCCAGAGAGTGGTGGGGGCATGGAATACGCTGCCTGTGGGAGTGGTAGAGTCAGAATCTTTGGTGACCTTTAAGCGGCAATTGGATAGGTACATGGATGGGTACATGGATGGGTGCTTCAGCTAGGACAAATGTTCGGCACAACATCGTGGGCCGAAGGGCCTGTTCTGTGCTGTATTGTTCTATGTTCTATGTTCTATAGATGACAGATGGCTTCATGTGCAAATGACTTACTAATAAAACAGCATACAGCAACTGGTCTACTCTGAATCAATAGTGACCTCCAGGATTTTGAAGATGGGATATTATGTACGGAAGAGCTATGAATGCCAACGGTAGATGATTTGACTCTCTATTGTTGGAGATTACTAGTCTACACCGGAATGCTGTCCCAGTTATACTGTACATGGTCATAAACTGCTTCAATAACTTAAAAGTCATAAATGAAACTGAAGACCATGCAATCAAAGAAAATCTTCAATTCTGACCTCATGATGGACAGAACGGCAATAAATACTTATGGAGCAGAAGAGTTCAGCACCACAACCAGGATATAGTTGAGGATTCTCTTTTGGTGCTGTAGAAGATGAAAATAGTTGCACGAGAGGACTGCCCAGAGCCACTCCTGCAGTGATATGTTGGGACCAGGATGATTGGCTCCCCTAATGCTAGAGATTCACCCCTCACTGATTTCCATTAGCTTCGAGTTTGCTACATTCCTCGATGCCATATTCAGACAAATGCTGCCTTGAAGTCAAGAACAGTCATTTATACCTCACTTTCAGAGTTCAGCTCTTTTGGCCATGTTTGGACCAAGGTGGTAATGAGATTTGGAGCTGAGTGTCATTAAGAAACCAGACATGAACATTGATGAGCAAATTATTGCCGAATAAGTGATATAACTATCGGCAGCAACTTCCATCATGATAGCAGAAAAACTGATAGGTCTGCAATTAGTTCTGGAGAGTAATTTTACATATTGTCAGATAGGTGTCAACATTGTATTTCTATTGAAACAAGTACATTGCAGCACTAGTCATCAGCACTATAGCCAGAATATTTGCTTTTGCTGTATCCAGTTTGGTCAACTGTTTCTTGCATCAGAAACTCATTTGAAATGACTAAACACTGGCAATTATGATGATAGGGTCAAAAGAAGTAGATACAGATGGGTCATTTGCTGGCCACTTCTGGTGACCTGGCACACAAACATATTCCTTCGAGAAGCAAAATTGGGAAATATTATTTAAACACAAAGTGAAACTAGGAGTAAAACATAACAGAACACAGGCTTCTAAAAATGAATCCAAGACTTGGAGGCCTAGGACACCTCTACAAGCACACTTCAGTGTCCCATCTCCACAATATTGTCCACCTTTGCTATAAACTCTATCTGCTGGTGTAACAACTCTTATCCATACTTCTGTAACTTGAAAATGTGACTATTTCAGTACTCTACTAGGGGGGCTTCCATTCTCCACTGAAACATCAATGTGTCTAAAACTCTGCTGAGCATGTCCTATTCCATCTGCCCATCACCCTTTTCCTCACTCATCTACGTTGGCTCCAAGGATTTTAACATCTCAACCCACTTCAAAATTCTGCTTTTCTATTCATGCTTCCTTTCATTTCATACTTAGCAATATGGCTTCAGCCAATGAGGCCCAACTTAGATTCTCATACGTTCTCTGGTCTCTTTTCTGACCGATTTTAAAAAAAAATCACATCTTCTAGCTCCCACTTGGCATTCACCTTCCTTGCATTGCTAATAGAACACCTCAGGTGTTTTAAAAGCTTTACTACACAGCAGCAGTGCACAAACAAGTTGTCATTATCTCAGTTTTATTTGTGCAAGAGAACTTGGGTGGCACAGTGGTTAGTACTGCTGCCTCACAGCGCCAGAGACCTGGGTTCAATTCCTGCCTCAGGCAACCGACTGTGTGGAGTTTGCACATTCTCCGTGTCTGCGTGGGTTTCTTCCAGGTATTCCGGTTTCCTCCAAACAGTCCAAAGATGTGCAGGTCAGGTGAATTGGCCATGCTAAATTGCCTGTAGTGTTAGGTGTAGGGGTATGGGTGGGGTTCAGTGTGGACTTGGTGGGCCTAAGGGCCTGTTTCACACTGTAAGTAATCTTAATGCAGTCATGGAGGTTCAAACTTAAGCAATACCCCAAGCAAACATTTCTCTGTCAGAGCTAGGGAATGCTATTCTACGATAAATCAAAACAAAAAAAAACACCCAATCCTGAAGAGTGCAAGTTGTATGTGGAACCACAATGTGAGAGAAGATATAAATAAGACTGCAGCATTTCTTTGGACTGCATACTAAGGAAATGGACCAGTGTCAAATCCTAAAAGATTTGAAATAGGAATCACTATAGTAAATGGAGGGAAAAAAGCACAGACTGATCATAGTCTATAAAATATGGAATGAACTGGTCAGAATTAATAGAAAGAAGAACCTGGCACATCCCAGCAACATCAAAATGCATATCTATTCACAAGCTATAAACATCTATTTCCAATACAATGCATCAATGTTTCTCCCTAAAGACAATCCCATAATGAAACAAAGTTACAAAAGAAACCCATCACATACTCATTATTTAAAGTCTTTCAAATCATAGAATAAAATGATTAGGAAGAGACCCCCGGCCCATCAAGTCTTTACCACCAGAGCTACACTACTAGGCTCATAGACTTTTAAAAAAGGCTTGGATGAGCACTTGGAGTGTCTGACATTCAAGGCAATTCAAGTGCTCATCCAAGTACTTTTAAAATATTCTTTGTTTCCCATCTAAATATCCTCCCAGGGAATGCATTCCAAAACCCCCATCACTCTGGATGAAGTCATTCACTGGGTACTCCCTGTCTTTCTCCTTCTTCCAAAGTGCATCACCTTATCAGTGTTAAATTCCATCAGCCCAATTGATTTATAGTTTCCTGTAACTTAAAATCTTCCTCACTGTGAATGGCCAATGTTCATATCATTGTAAACTTATTACCACCACCTCCTTCCCAACATCCCCCAACCCCCAAAACTCCCACAGCTAGATTGTGCCTGGTTTATATGAGCAAAACCCATATAAAATGACAAGATGAATATTGTGAATGTAGACAACTATAACTGGAACTGGGGAAGATGATTTTGCTAAGATAATTGACAAATAAATAATACACACCATGATGAATTAATCAACTAATTAGCTTCATTACAAAAGGAGAACGTTGTGTATAAAGATTTAAAATTTGGTGGCTGGACATAAGTGACAGTTGTACTTATTTGTATTTCAGTTTAAAAAGTTAGCTTTGCTTATTATTGTAGGCCTACAATAAAAAGTTACCATGGTAACAGTTTGTTGCTATCTGCAGTGCAGTTTATGTTCATTATAAATTGATAATGAACTATTAATTGAGAAATATTTGAGTGGGTACAAACCATAGAAAGTTAAAAATCACAACAGGCTATCACCAGCTTTTGGAGCACTGCTCCTTCATCAGGTGTTTGTGTCCATTGCTGTCATTTGTATGTCCACAAACACCTAATGAAGGAGAAATGTTCCAAAAGCTGGTACTTAAACATAGAACGTTACAGGTCCTTTGGTTTCACAGGTTGACGCAACAATCTGAAGCCCATCTATCTATCCTAACTATTCTATTCTTGTCCATATGCCTGTTCAATGACCATGTAAATACCCTTAAAGTTGACGAGTCTACTACTGTTGCAGGCAGTTCGTTCCACACCCCTATTACTCCGAGAAAAGAAAATACCTCTGACATCTGTCCTATATCTATCACTCTTCAATTTAAAACTATGTTACCGCATGCTAGCCATTGCCACCAGAGGAAATTGGTTCTCACTGTCCAACCCCCTAATTCTCTTATATGTCTCAATTAAAATCATCTCTCAAACTTCTTCTCTCTAATGAAAACAGCCTCAAGTCTCTTAGCTTGGACTTTGTGTGATTTTTAACTTTGTCCACCCCAGTCCAACACCGGCTCCTCCAAATCATAAAAAGTTACACTTGCAAAGTAATGGAATGACACAGTAATTAATCAGAGACCTTGCAAAACATTACTAAAACCTCTGAAGAAATACCGATTTAAAGCAGAAAGAAATGTTCGTTAAATAGTTCACTAACGAGGTATTTTATTCACCTCTTCTCCATTGTATTTGGCCAATTCAGTGTCGGTAAACAGGCGGACAGCTGTCTGCGGAGGTGAACCTTTAAATGTGATTTTTTCTCCAAACAGCACATTTAAACCGAGCAGACTAATGAGAACAACACAGGCACAGCGTCTAACTGCAGGAAACGACATACTCTCGCCTCCCACAAACTTCCTCACGCTGTCAACACAGGAAACAACTTCAACACACAGACGCTCCCCGCCCGGTCCCCAGATCTGCGCTGTCAATCAACCAACTAGCCAATAGATAACCGGAAGGCTCAACCAATAAACAGCCGCCAAACAACAACTATAAAAATGCGCAGGTGCATAACAGACAACCAATAGGAACCAGCCCCTCGCCGCAGCAGACCAACAGAAAAAAAACACGCTATAAACTACCAATAGAAAACAAGTCCCTCACCACAGACAGCTATTAGGAAAATCAACCTCTTACCGCAGTTAGCCAATGGGAAATCAGCATCATTCGGCAGCCAACCAATGGGAAATCGACCCTCAACCGCAGATAAAATCGACGTTTCGGGCAAAAGCCCTTCATCAGGAATATACCTGGAATATACCTGATGAAGGGCTTTTGCCCGAAACGTCGATTTTGCTGCTCGTCGGATGCTGCCTGAATTGCTGTGCTCTTCCAGCACCATTGATCCAGAATCTGGTTTCCAGCATCTGCAGTCATTGTTTTTACCTCAACCGCAGATAGACAGGAGGATACCAGATCCCCACTGCAAATGCAGGAATTTTGCCTCAATTCTGCTATTTTTCTACTTGTTATGTTTCTGGTGATGGACCCTTCTTCTTATGGAAAAAGAGCCTTCCTATCCAGTTTACATCCACCTCTGTCTGGTCCCTTGTCAACCTCAGCTGTTGGAAGGAAAGCAATCTCTGCCTATCCCATCTTTCTCGGCTGAGACCCTCTAGCCCAGGTAGGTCTGGTAAATCTCCACTGCACCCTCTCTCATGCAAAACACATCCTTTGTTGCATGTGCTAACCAGAACTGCATACAATACTCCTTTGTGTTTAACCAGAGTTTTATGCAGTTAGTGGTGTTTTATACATAACCACTTTACATTTGATACGTTCCCCATCATTTTTATTTTCTCTATGGACTGTGAATGACATGCAGAAGTCATCATATTGGCACAGAGATGGGCAGTAATAAAAGCCAATAACCCATATACATTCTCAACCACCTTGTCTACCTGGTAAAAACAATGACTGCAGATGCTGGAAACCAGATTCTGGATCAGTGGTGCTGGAAGAGCACAGCAATTCAGGCAGCGTCCGACGAGCAGCAAAATCCTTATTTACCTACCCTGCCACCTTCAGGGATCATGAATATGGTTACCAAGATCTGCCTATTCTTTGGTACTTTCCAAGATCTGACCATTCATGGTGCATCTATTGTTTTGTTAGCCTTCCCAAGTACATTACCTCACAATTATCCTGGTTACATTTCATTTAGCACTGTTCTGCCCATCCGACTAGTTTGTTGATATCTTGCTGCAGTTTAAGGCTATCCTGTGTTTACTATCCTGCAAATGCTTGTGCCATCTGCAAACTTCTTGATCAAATCGCCTACATTTAAATCCATATTATTAATGTATACCACAAACAGCAAGAGCCCCAGCACTAAGCCTTGCAGAACCCCACTAGAAACAGACTTGCAGTCACTCTCTGCTGCCTGCAATGAATTTTGAATCCAACATGCCACTTTGCTTTGGGTTATATGGGCTCTTTCTTGACCAGTTACTATAATAAATATTATCAAAAGATTATCATAATCAACATTCCTGGTATTTGTTCCCAAAGTTTAATCAAATTTGTCAAATATGATATTCCCTTAACAAATCAATGCTGTTAATCTCTGATTAATCCATGTCTCTCCAAGTAGATATATTCTGTCCCTGAACATTCTTTCTAATAACTTCCCCACCACTGCAGTTAGATTGAATGGCTTGCAATTTCCCAATCTATCCCTTGTTCCCTTTTTTTAAACAATGGACAATGTGAGCTGTTCTCTAGTTCTGCGGCACCCCATATGTGGCCAGAGAGGATTTGAAAATTAATGCCACGGCCCTTGATATCTCCTTCCTTGCTTCCCACATCATCTCATCCAGGCCTTCAGACTTATCAACAGCTAAACCCTGTCCTACCCCCTCTTTCTCTCTCTATGTTAATTTATTGTAATATTTCAGTCATCTGCCTGCATCATGTTTCTCCATTGTGAAGACTGCAATTAAAGTATTTACTGAGGACTCTGGCCACATTTTCTGGGTCCAAACATAGACTACCTCTATAATCCCCAATGGCTCCTACTCTTTTTCTAGTTAATTTCTTGCTATTTATATGTTTAAAAAATCCATGTTTTGTGATTTCCTTTATTATACTCAAGCGCTTTTTTGCTTTCTTTTAATTTTCTTTTTAAGTTCTTCTGTACCTTTTATGCTCTTGAGGATTAGGCTCACCAGCCACATGAGGATCCACAGAACCCAAGACCAGTAACATGGAATTTCCAAGGTGAATAATTATATTATCTAGCCTGTGATTACTGATGATATTGAGTTGCATTGAAGGCAGGACAGAGGAGATTCACGAGATTGATTCCAGAGCTGAAGGACCTGTCTTATAAGGAGAGAAAGAGAGCGAGAGTGAGAGATAGCATTGCTGCGTTGCAAGCCTCTCCACAAATGAGCAATCTTCAAGTCTGAGGCAAAACAGAAATCAAAAGTCCAGTGGCTGTTGCCAAGAAAACTTCAGCACCAGGCCTCCTTCCAAAACTCAGTCTGTTTGTTCTAGCAATTTAGGTAATAAAACAACCCCTTATTTCTCTTTTAAAAGCTTTTTCCCCTACATCTCCTGGCCTTTTGTAAACAGCAGACAATCCCAGTTTTTTTTATTTCCTCAGTCTAAAATGTCACATGTTTACCATGGAAACAATAGGCTAGAGGGCCTTTTCCCATGCTGTTAAAAATGCTGACCCCCACCTGTGAGGTATTAAATAGTAGCTGCACCTCAGCTGTGTATGGGGTAAAATATTATTTAAAATATTATCGAAATCTAGTCTTTAGAGAGGATCTACTTAAGGTTAGGGAATGTGAATCTTCTATTTGTCTCAGGTTTGAGAAAGACAATGCATGGAGGTCACTACACCTTCCCTAAGCAGAAGTAAATAACAAACACGGAGATATTGTTAATATCACCTGCTCCAATCTGAAGGGATCAAACAGAAAATCATTTAGGCTTAGACTGAGACATGTGGAAGATTTCAATAAGAAAATCCTTAGTGAGGTGGCAATATCTAACCGAATGTTCCTTACTGAGGTTAAAGTTGTAGAATTTCTCCCTGAAGATCCTGAGTGAACCTGGCCTCCTGCTGAGAGCCCTTCTCGCCCCCCTTCACCTCTCTCTATTCCAGCAGCATAGCCTGCTGTCTGTTGCCTGTGCTTATCCTCTGATTATGCTGAAATCCAATGGGAATGCATACAACTGTGCCCATGAATAGGGCTTAGATGTTTGGATAGAATTCTTGAATTCAAATATCTTTAGCAGCTGTTACAGCACTCCCTACAGACTTTGGCCATAACAAGATAGCTGGAGAAATCTTTAAACACTACTACCAAAGCTGTAACAGTGAGTAAAGATTTGTCAGCATCTAGTTTGTAAGTATTGAGAACCTAATTAAAAACTGGCAATGTGTTTTTCTCTTGGGATTGCTAGCAGCTTGGCACCATTTTGATAAATTGATCTTCGTATTCTGCATATTTTTAGCAGAAGTTCCCTACCTGCTCACTAATGCCGTCAACAAAATAGCAAATAGTGTGACTCACACAGAAAGTTGCTCGAGTGTTGTGGATACCACTTGCAGCCAAAATTGTATTTGTAATTCTATAAAAGTGGGCACTAAGGAGCTGAACTTTGCATAAAGAAAATACTGGAGTATAAAGCGCCAAGATTAGATTTTTTTGAGGCCAAAACAGAGGGTCTCTTCAAAATAAAATTGTTTAATTATATCTTTGCTTCAGGGAGCATAGTTGGTCAGTAATCACCGCCATTGCCTCACAGCACCAGGGATCCAGGTTTGATTCCACCCTGGGTAACTGCCTGTGAGGAGTTGTAAATTCTCCGTACGTCTGCATGGGATTCCTCCTACTGTCCAAAGATGTGTAAGTTATTATACCTTTTAATAATTAATTACCCCTAATTTAAAGCTCAGAAACAAGTTGTTTAACCAAACAGTCAATAGCAATGCCTGAATTCTCCAGTCAAATTTGCTCCCACCCTACTTTATCTTACCCTATCTTATCCTTCTATTTCTTTCTCTCTCCTGTGCTTATGTAGGTTCTTCTTAATTGTTTCTGCATAACTGCTTTAACCACTCCGTGTTGTTACAAGTTCCACAGTCTAACCACTCCTTGGATGGTTAAAATGTCTTGAATCTCTAATTAATTATTTTTCAAAATTTATGCTTTATTCATAAAATTACTAAGTACATGACATATATATCAAAATTGGACTTTACATACAATGAAACATGGTTTCTGTCATTATTGTATGTGGTAAATATCCCTAATGAATTTATTATGAGTCTGTATTTATGGTCATAAGTTTTCAACTTTCACGTAGTGGTAATATATAGGAACGTAGGAACAGGAGAAGGCCATTTAGCCCTTCAAGAGGCCATTCAATTAAGTTGAATGTCATGATTAGAGTGGTGCTAGAAAAGCACAGCAGGTCAGGCAGCATTTAAGGAGCAGGAAAATCGACATTTCGGGCAAAAGCCCTTCATTCCACCACTCGCATCTTGACTCTAATCTCCAGCATCTGCAGTACCCACTTTCGCCTAATTAAATTAAATGGCTGATCTGTGGCCTAACTCCACATGCATACCTTTGGTTCAGAAAAAAACAAAAATGTATCTATCTCAGATGTAAAATTAACACTGATCTAGCATTTACAGTCATAGAGTAATAGAGATATTCAGCATGGAAATAGACTCTTTGGTCAAACTCATCCATGCCAACCAGATATCCTATATAAATCTAGTCCTATTCACATACCCATCCAGATGCCTTTTAAATGTTGTAATTGTACCAGCCTCCACCACTTCCTCTAGTAGCTCATTCCATCTCCCCTGTTGTGAGCTCCCCCACATAGGTTTCTCCTGTGAATTTCATTGCTTATTTTTCTTAGACTAACTCCATGTCCAGAGGTACTTGAAATCAAACAGCAGAGGCAGTAGTTGTGGAGGTTCACTGCTGGGTCAGACAGCAGGTTCCTCTGTTGATTGACTTCCCACCATGTGGTCACTACCTTTGTCTCCTTTCCTCATTTTTAAGGTGTTGTTTTGATCCCTGGAAATACCTTTAAAAAGGAGCAGCTCTTACAGTCATAAGTTTTTTCTTCCCTCCATGTTTTGTTGAAGCTCTAAAGTTCTACCACCTTTTGTATACAGAAGTGCTTTCTAACATCTCTCCTGAACGGTCTGGTCTTATTCTCAGGCTATGACTAGTTTTAGAATTCTCAAAAAGTGGCAATAGTTTATTTTTTATCTATCCTGTCTTTTCTGGTTAATATCTTCAAGACTTTGATCAGGTCACCCCTTAACCTTATAAATTCTGGAGAGAACAGATTAGTCTCTCCTCATAGCTTAATCCCTGAAGTCCAGGTAGCATTATTGTAAACCTATGTTATACTTGCTCAAAGGACAATGCATCCATTCTAAAGTGTAGTGCACAGATTCACAGTACTTCAAATGGGCATAATTCTGCACCCTTTACTCCAGTCCTCTTGGTATAAAGGCCAACATTCCAATGGCCTCCTTGGTTATTTTCTGCACTTGTTTGTGGTATTTTAAAGATTAGATCATAGAATATAGAACAATACAGCACAGAACAGGCCCTTCGGCCCACGATGTTGTGCCGAACATTTGTCCTAGCTTAAGCACCCATCCATGTACCTATCCAATTGCCGCTTAAAGGTCACCAAAGATTCTGACTCTACCACTCCCACTCCCTACCATTCCATGCCCCCACCACTCTCTGGGTAAAGAACCCACCCCTGACATCTCCCCTATACCTTCCACCCTTCACCTTAAATTTATGTCCCCTTGTAACACTCTGTCCCCTTGATACACCTGAAAGTCCAAGTTTGTTTGGATATACACTGTATCTGTCTAGAGAGTACCTATCCTTTTACAGTCCAACTGGATAACCTCACATTTGCTTACATTGAAATCCATCTGCCACAGTTTTGCCCATTCACCAGGTCTATCAATATTCCTTTGTAATTTTATGTTATCACCTACAGTGTCTACAATGCTGCCTAACTTTGTCATCAGTAAATTTGGATGTATGGTCACTGGGTGAATGTTGGCTCCCCCTGGTATTGGTCACTGGGTGAGTGTTGGACTCCCCCTGGCATTGGTCACTGGGTGAGTGTTGGACTCCCTCGGCATTGGTCACTGGGTGAATGCTGGACTTCCTCGGTATTGGTCACTGGGTGAATGTTGGGCTTCCTCGGTATTGGTCACTGAGTGAATGCTGGCTCCCCTGTTATTGGTCACTGGGTGAGTGTTGGACTCCCCCGGGTTTAATGCCTGCTGAACTGAGCCAGTGAGTTGTGGGCGGTGGGTGGCGAATCGAGCTCCACCCCAGGTGCTCAGTGGTTGGTGCAGACCTGCCTAAGTGACGGCAGGATCTGTATTGCATTGGGCTCCGGGATCTGGGTGATCGCTGCTGTGCGGTGTTCGGGACTGTGCCCAAAGCCGGGTTACTGGCACTTTGAGCCGCCTGATCGTTTCGATGTCTGTGGCGGTGATGAGGAGGGATTGTGCCGGATCGTACCGAGAGGTGAGTGCGTGGAAAGGACCGCACAATCCGACCAGTATTGCAACCGGCCTCTGTAAACGAGAGCCTTCAGCTTTCATTGAGTTGAAAATAGTTTCCTAGAGTCTGTAATCGGTCCGAAATAATAGTTGAAAGGCTCTTGGGTTTATTTGTTGCGCGGATTAGAAACTTTTTTTCTGCACTAGCAATTAAAATAGTTGCTGGTTTAGTAAGACGTTTGGGCTGGGGGAGTGGGTGGTTGTCTGCGTACAGTGAATGAGTAAACCCCGCAGCTTGTTATTCAGACTGCCCTGATGCTCTGCGGTCTGACCACGACAGTCTCCCCACCCCCTCCCCCCTGAGAGACACCGACCGAGGGGATGGTAACAACAGCCTCCTCTTCAAGTCGCACAACGCTAAAGATATTCCTAAGAGCTGAAGCAGCGTAAAGAAGGACTGGACCGAGCAGGTCCATCACCACCTGTAAGGAGATAAGCTGCATTCATTTCGGAGTTGTGAGGATGGAACGATTATCTCTTATCTCCTTCTCATCATGGGGGTCACTGTAGTGTACAGCCAGCAGTGCGTCAGCTCATCCTTCCCTCAGTCACAAACAAATCGATTTCATTTTGTACTCCCAAACGCAGCATCCGTGCGTTTTTACTGTAATAGTATCTCCGACCTGCTAAGTCGATCCTTGTCCTAAATATGCTAAAGTCAGGATTTTGCAGCTCTCCCTTTGTTAACCTGTCTTATTTGGCATTTCCCATCCTCACTATCATTGAGATGCTGAGTTTTAATCTCCGTAGCTCCTGAAACTGCTTATAGTCGACTCTCCTTCTTATATCGTATTTCCAATATAGACCACAATCTCTGGCTGTTTCTATCTCCTTGTAAAATGTTCTGCACCTATTCAAGAAGAAACAAAATTATCAATGAGAAATATAGTGATTTGAAAATGGAGTAAGTTTTAAATAGATATTTGAATGCCTTTTCATATGGTTATTAGTCATTATAGAAGTTGCATAGTTTGACTAATACATGACCCCCCCCCCCCCCCCCCCCCCGACACGTTTTTATTTTTCACATCTGTCTCGGTATCTCCCAGAAACGGAATTTAGAACATTTTGGAATAAATAGGAAATCCTGTAAACAAAAGTATGTTCAGATCAGACTTGTGATTGTGTTCTTGCTAGATGACTCCGAAGGTGGTTATTGTTTTCACTTGCACTTAAGGCAAAGGAAGTCAGGTTTGTAAACACCCTACAAAAACAAATAAGTCATGTAAAACTTAACAAATCATGGGTTTGGCATCAGTTGAGGAGTGTTGATGAAAATGTACAGTGGGCCTGTCAGTAAGTGAACAAAAGAGCAGAAAGTGAGGATGTGAACTGGTGTATGAATTGAATTTTGCCCAATCCCTGTCCTAACATCCAGTACTTCAGACAGACGTGTTCTTGCTGTTGTTTCTCTTTCCACTTCTTTCAGCAATGCAGATCAGATATTTTTAATCGACCTGTTCAGGCGTGTTCTGACAAATTTTTAGAGCAGATGAATAGTGAACATAGGCCCAAAAACAGAAATTGCTGGAATTGCTCAGCAGATCTGGTAGCATCGGTGGATAGAAAACCGCGTTAACATTTTAGTTTCCTCAGCGCTGGTTGCTGAACCCAAAACGTTCATTCTGATTTCTCTCCACAGATGCTGCCAGACCTGCTGAGCCTTTCCAGCAATGTCTATTTTTGTTTCTGATTTCCAGCATCTGCCGCTCTTGCAGGTTTTATTGTACCTTGGTCTGCTGGCGCAGAGGTGAGAACACTACCACTGTGCCTCATGAGCCCTCCTGCAACGTAACATAACCTTTGCAAAAAAATTCTAGATTTCCTATATCTATTTGCTCTCAATTCCTGTCCAGAACAACTAATTTCAAAATGAGTTGACATTAGTTGATTGTTAGTTGGTATTTTCAGTGTGTCCTAGATGCTCTGCTGAAGATTCCACATCCCTGCAGTTCTTGAGTTCTGATCACTGGCTGACCCACCCAACATGATGAATTTTTGTAAACTGTGTTTTAAAAACCTTTTCTCTTTGTCTGCAGCTTTCAGATGTTGGAACAGAGGACAGCACTTGCAATTCTGACCTCAGGAATGAAACTGATACTGAGCAAGATGATTTAAATAGAACAGTAATACGAGGTATAAACCAGTATTGTGAAAGATACGTCTCTATTCCATCTCTCCCCACAGAAAGGCAGGGGCCTGAGTTCTGTAGGTCACCTGTGGTGGGCAAGTAAATGGATCTGTAGTGCAGTGTCTCATTGCTAGCCTGCCAATACTTGCTCGAGAATAATTTTATGGGTGACGAGCGAGGTATCTGGTGGACCAATTTTCCTTGATCCAACTGAGAACCTTAAAGGTGTAATTAATGTCCAACGAAGGTCATCACACCATTGCCACTTTGATTTAAAGAGCAGTGGGAATCTGTACCAAGCTTGGCAGCTTCAGCCCTGCAAGCTTTTGTTTGGTGACAAAGCATATATCAGCTTTGCTGCTCCCTTCACCTATTGTAAGTTTGCACCACAGTTTGAACTCTCTTGTTTCCATTGGTGACACCACCAACAGCACCCCCTCAATGGCCCTGCTAATCTGGCCCTGGTGAGATCCTTGAATGAACTGGGTTTGGGGACAGCACAGGTCTCCTTACTGTTTGGGACCTTCTGCAATTTCAACAGTGGTCACTGATACTGGAGGCCCAGAACTTCTGGCTTCTAGTCTTGCTCCTGGGAATGGACAGATCTTTTCTCGTACCAATTACAGGGCTGCCGGCAGAAATTAACATAATGAAAACTGACCGAGTGGACGTCTGCTCATCTCCAAAGCTCACACTGGGGTGCAGGAACCCTTTCTCACGTATAATCCAGCTCCAGTCTCTCTTTTGTATCGTTCCAGAGTTTGTATGATTGGGAACAGGATAACCTTTAAACTGCTTATGTGCTTATTTTAATTCAGAGTCTAGATCATTCCCCTCCTTGAACCAGCTCCTTGTATCTACACAACTAAAGGTGACACACACTGTTCGGACACAGCAGCTGTCGTTAGTTGTGTGAATGTTGAAAGCCAATTGCAGCAACTAGTGTCTGGAAGTCTAATTAAAATAAGGCCTGTGTAATGGTGGAATTGTCTGTAGTCTGTTTTCTTTAAACAACAAAATCAGCAAAATTGTTTGGATAAATTGTGTTTGCATGTGACTGTTATGAAGTTACTTGCTGCCTTGAGTTTTAGATTAGATTTAGATTTATTGTCATGTATATATAAAAAAGTGTTTTTTCGCATGTTATATGCAAAGTGTTGCCACATTCTGGTGCCGTCTTGAATATAGTGCAAGATTGTACTGCGGTAGCGTTCATCTTTCTCTCTTTTTTTTTCCCTGCTCTGCTGCTCCTCCAGTTGTTGAGTGTTTGACATTTTTTCGCTTTCATTTTAAAGCTCTGTAATGGTGGTTCGAAATGGGAATGTAATCATGTTCTGCAGTAATATTACTCAGAACTGCTTGAAAGGTAAGACTTGATTGACTTTAGTAAATAGAATTTTGAATGTGAGCTCATGCTTCCAATGCAATTTTTATCTTTATTTTGTCCTTTTTTGTGTGCTTTGGATAAATGTTTACATTCTGTGTTCAAAATCTAACCACCATTACGGAGATTTAAAATGAAAGCAAAACACTGTTGAACAGTCAACAACTGGAGAAGCAGCAGAGAAGGAACAACAAGAAGAGAGAAAGATGAACTCTAATGTGGTAAAATCTTGCATTATGGTCAATGTTTCAAGATGGTGCCAGAGCATGTTTTACTGTACTTTTTATATGCTGAAAAATGTTGCTGGAAAAGCACAGCAGGTCAGGCAGCATCCAAGGAGCAGGAGAATCGACGTTTCAGGCATAAGCCCTTCTTCAGCCCTGAGGTTAATGAGGTTATTTTTATTTAACATACCCATAAGCCTGTATGCCTGCAGCCCCTTTGACCTCACCTTGTATCCTTGAAATGGGAGGGAAGGGAAAAAAAACACCAGGTCTCTTTCTCATATCCTGTCTTGAAGAATATAAATGGATGCAATCTATGAACTGGTTATTTGGAATGAAACAGCCACACTTCTTTCTCTCCTTCAGAGCAATGCCTTTCAATTCTTTCTTTATAGCAGCACACAATCTCTCAGCAACATATTTCTAACCTCAGCTGATTGAGCACTCTCCTCACCAGTCCCTAAGCTTGCAACATACATAATGTGCAAGTCTCTCAACTCTCTGTTGCTGCATTCTATTGCATTTTCATTACACTCTCCTTTCTTACCTATCTTCACCAACCTGCACTGAACTCCTTATCTCCTGATGCACTGAATTCAAAATCATCGTTCGTGTCTACTAATCCCTCCACAATGTTGATATGCTTAGCTGTATTTGTTCAGCTGTATAAATTACAGCATGCCAGTTATTCTTCTGACATGTCATCCTTTGTATTCTTCCTTCCCTTCACTCTACTTTATGGCAAACCTTCAACTGCAGCCTGACATCTGACTCTGAAATAATTACTATAACACCACTACCATGCTACCACCTTTGTTCCCTCAATAAAGAATGTGGTAATCAATTGCATGTCCTCACCACCATGCTGAAGATGAAAGTCTTAGTGAAGAGATCTTTTGATGTTTCCTTACTGGTCAGCAGCCAGGATCCTTGATTAACTAATTATTGCAAACTGAACCAATGTGATATAGTTATGGTGTAAAACACAATGAGATGTGAATGATTTCTTACTTTGTAACTATGAAGTTTAAACAGCATAAACGTCTTGTTTTAATTCTTTATCAAGGGAAGGAATTTCTGGTTAAGTGAATACTTTTTCCTGTTCTAGATGATGAAGCTGGCTCCACAAGTCTTTCCTCCATCTTTGGTAAAGCCTGTCTGAAGAACACCTTTTCTGTGATTCTTATCCTTATCTACCTGCTCTTGATGTCTGTGGCAGTATTCCTGGCCTATCAGACCATCACAGATTTCAGGGAGAAGCTGAAACATCCTGTTATGTCAGTGTCCTTTCAGGAAGTTCTGAAATACGATGCTCCTGGTGAGAATACATTTTATTTTCTTATGAAAATGCTGACATAAAATAGTTCAAAAACAAAAACTCTACAGATTCTGGAAACATGGAATAAAAATGAGAAGTATTGGTCAGGTAACATCTGTGGAAGGAAACATGGAGTTAACTTTTCAGCTCAATAACATATAGTCGGAAATAGAATTCATCACTTAAGAGTGCGGTTGTGTAATTGAGAACTTAGCAATTAGCTCGGTTTCAATGACACCATTAGATCCAAATAGATAGTGTTGCCATGGGACCACCTCTAGGCCCAGCCCTTCATTGGTTACCATGAGAAATACATCACCAGTGAAGTGGTGACATTGAAACTGAAGAGGAAATCATAGATGACTTTTGGGTTTGGGGAAAAGGATGTGATTCTGTGACAGTTGATGATTGTGACATAGCTAATACCTGTTCTGTATTCTTAGAAATCTTCAGCACTTTTACAAACATCAGATAAATCTTCATACATTTGCCTCAATTATTGAGATAAGAAAATGTGTAAAGGGATCTTGATCAAATGAATCAATGGACTGAAAATGATAGATGGAATTCAATCTGGATAAATAGGATTTTCAAATTAAAATTTTGGTATAACAAGCAAGGATATGGCTTATACAATTAATGGTAGCGCCTTGGGTAGTGTTGTAGAACAGAGGGACCTGGGTACAGGTATATAATTCTTTGAAGTTTGCTTCACATATGAACAGGGTGGTTAAAAAGACGTTTGGCACACTTGTTCAGTCCTTTGAGTATAGGAGTTGGGAAGACACGTTGAGGTTGTACAGGATATTGATAAGGCCACTTTTAGAATACTGTGTCTTTGACCAGGATATTACCAGGATTGGAGGGTTTGAGTTATATGAATAGGGTGAGATCTTTTTCACTGGAGCCTAGGAGATTGAGAGGCAACCTTAAAAAAGTTTATTAAAAAAATGTGGGGTGTAGATGATAGAGATAATAAATTATATAAGCAAAAAACTGAAAGAACTGCAGCTGCTAAAAATCAGAAGAACAAACAAAGGTTGCTCGAAACAACTCAGCAGATCTGTCAGCGTCTGTGGAGAGAAAGCAGCATTAATATTTCAGATCTAGGGACCCTTCTTAAGGGCCATTGGACCTGAAATCATGTCTCACGAACTTGATTGAGTTTTTTGAAGAGGTAACAAAGAGGATTGATGAGGGCAGAGCAGTAGATGTGATCTACATGGACTTCAGTAAGACGTTTGACAAGGTTCCCATGGGAAACCAGTTAGCAAAGTTAGATCTCATGGAATACAGAGAGAACTAGCCCATTTTGGTACAGAACTGGCTCGAAGGTAGAAGACAGAGGGTGGTGGTGGAGGGTTGTTTTTCAGACTGGAGGCCTGTGACCAATGGAGTGCCACAAGGATTGGTGCTGGGTCCACTATTTTACATCATTTATGATTTAGATGTGAGCATAAGAGGTACAGTTAGTAAGTTTGCAGATGATACCAAAATTGGAGGTGTGGTGGACAGCGAAGAAGGTTAGCTCAGATTATAATGGGCTCTTTGTCAGATGGGTCAGTGGGCTGAGGAGTGGCAGATGGAGTTTAATTTAGATGAATGCGAGGTGCTGCATTTTGGGAAAGCAAATCTTAGCAGGTCTTATACATGTTAAGGTCCGAGGAGTGTTGCTGAACAAAGAGACCTTGGAGTGCAGGTTCAAAGCTCCTTGAAAGTAGAGTCGCAGGTAGATAGGATAGTGAAGAAGGTATTTTGTATGCTTTCCTTTATTGGTTAGAATATTGAGTACGAGTTGGGAAGTCATGTTGCAGCTGTACAGTACTGTTCGGCCACTTTTCGAATATTGTGTGCAATTCTGGTCTCCGTCCTATTGGAATGATGTTGTGAAACTTGAAAGGGTTCAGAAAAGATTTAGCAGGATGTTATCAGGGTTAAAGGTCTTGAGCTATAGAGAGAGGTTGAATAGGCTGGGGCTGTTTTCCCTGGAGGCTGAGGGGTGACTTTATAGAGGTTTATTAAAGCATGAGGGGCATGGATAGGATAAGGTCTTTTCCCTGGGGTTGGGGAATCCAGAACCAGAGGGCATAGGTTTAGAGTGAGAGGGGAAAGATATAAAAGAGATCTAAGGGGCAATGTTTTCATGCAGAGGATGGTACGTGTATGGAATGAGCTGCCAGAGGAAGTGGTAGAAGCAGGTACAATTGCAACATTTAAGAGGCATTTGGATGTGTATATGAATAGGAAGAGTTTGGAGGGATATGGGCCGGGTGCTGGCAAGTGGGACTAGATTATGTTGGGAAATCTGGTCAGAATGGACGAGTTGGACTGAAGGGTCTGTTTCCAGGCTGTACATCTCTATGACTCTATTACTCTACAACTTTGTTTTCTTTCTACTGATGCTGCCAAACCTGCTGAGTTTTTCCAGCAATTTCTGCTTTTGTTAATCAAATTCCATCATGTATTCAACTTTGTGTTTTGAAACAGAACAATCAACAAACTCCATTTCCTCAAAGTATTAGTCAAGTTGGTATCTTGACAACAGTAAATTGAAGATTGACACTCACTGGTCAGTGTATGTATTGGGATTGCTACAGTCCCACAGCTGACAAAAACAATCTGAATGGTAGTCTCATGAATAGAGCCATAGCCATCTGTTCACTGGTAGGAGCTGATGCTGAGTTAGGGCATATTAAAATCATTCTGCACGATAATGGATACCCTGACCAGATTACCTCACAACCCATGAAAGGGCCTATGGGCACTACCTTTGACCTGGAGTAGGACACACTCTGTCTCACTACCACGGAAAGGGAAGGTGTCTCAAAAATTTGAACAGCTGATTCTAGCTGTCTCCTGCTGTTTCCATGCAGCAAATACAGAAGTGGTTTTCTCCACTAATAGGATGCTGTTGTCAAGCCAAAGTGGCATTTTGCCCATCACGTAGATTAATTATGTGATATATGACTTTCCATGTGGGAGTAGTGTCCGGAGTATATCCCAATGATTGGCAGCCTGTGTCAAACAGCACATCCCATTAACTATTTTCAGTGCACAGATGCTAATTGTGCTCAGACAGCCAGTGATTGCAAGTATCACAAAAGTATATCCGTCATTAGATGACATGGTGATATTGGAAATCAATTATTAAATAATCCAGACTGTGCTAAGAATTAGACAGGAAACCAATTTAAGACCGTCAGCCTGACCCACAGTGTGACATATTTACATGTACTAGAAACTATATATTAATAAACAGAATCCTGTTTTCTGCTGGCAAAAATAATTTTTACAGACATTGCACATGTTTCCTTTTTAAAGAAACTGCCATACTCTGCATTCCCATGGCAATACCCTGACCAATCAGAATTTATCTGCCTGGTCTGTGAACTGAAAATTGACATGATCGCCCAACCAATCAAAACACTCTCAGGCTGATAAAATGCGATCTCTTTTCTCAAGTTTGTTTCTTGTATCGTTGTCCTGATGAGCACATGTTGGAAAGCTTCAGCTTTTACTCTCCTGTTAGCAGTGTTTAAATTCTGAATGACTATATGGTATATTTTAAGCAAGGGAGGGCAGGTGTGAGAAGAAAAACAAAACAAAGTTTGTGTTAGGATGGAAGGGGGACAAGACTAAGAGGTTTAGTAAGGGGACATGCAAATAAATAAAAGCTGTTTCGAGGGGAGGCGTGAGGGTCAGAATCATGAGCAACCACCTTCTTGAAACCAAAAATTCGCATAAAATCTGCAATGAAAAGGGAAATAAACTGGGTCGAGATTGCAATCTAATATTTTTGAACCCTGAGTCCAGAACGCTGTAAAGTACCTAACTGAGGATGATGTGCTGTTCCTCAAGCTTGGATGGAACTTTATTAGAACTCTAGGACCATGTGTATTGAGAAATTTGCATGAGAACAAAGCAGAGAATTAAAATGGTCTACAGAGAAGAAATTTGGGTTCACTCTGCATTTGGTCTTCACAGCATATAACAGGCAGAATTATGACCAATAATTACAGTGTACCAAATTGGAAGAAGTATGCTAGTGTAGTTTCAGCTCAAATAAATGATCAAGGCCTTGGATGATGAGAAGAGGGGAGGTAAAATGAAAGGTGATGCATGTCCTTTTGTTATGGAACAGGCCAGATCCTCTCAAAACATTTTAAGAACGTAGCCCAGAAATTAACTTTTCTAGTTGTTTTAAGCAGATGTAAGGTGAATATTTTAGGAACGACGTAGCAAGTCACACCACTCGGCTTTAAACAAAATAGAATTTATTTATATGCGAACAAAAGAAAACCGAATTTAGAATAATATAATTATTTGAAAACCCAACTGACACAAAAACACAACTTCACAAAGAGGTGTTCTGATTCCCTGCAACATCCCATAAACACAGCCCCTGGCAAAACAGTAAATTCAAACACAGGTTCTTACAGAAGAGAGGTGTCAGAGAGAGAGGATCAGCATGGAGCTGTTTCTTTGGGTCCCCAACTAAAACTAGAAAAAACCCTGAACTGGAAGAACAGGCCACTTCCCTTTCATTGTACAAGTATTCAAGTTGTAAGTTTGCTCGCTGAGCTGGAAGGTTTGTTTTCAGGAATTTTGTTACCGTACTAGGTAACATAATCAGTGAGCCTCTGGTGAAGCGTTGGTGTTATGTCCCATTTTCTATTTATGTGGCATGGTCTCTTAAGGTGGGTGATATCATTTCTCAGAGGTTGGTAAATGGGCCCAAATCAATATGTTTATTGATGGATTTCCGGTTTGAATGCCAGGCCTCCAGGAATGCCCATACGTGTGTCTGTTTAGCCTGTCCTAGGATGGATGCATTGTCTCAGTTGAAGTAGTGTCCTCCTTCATCTGTATGTAAGGAGACGAGCGATAGTGGGTAATGTCTTTTGATGACTAGTTGGCGTTTATGTATCCTGGTGGCTAGTTTTCTGTCTGTCTGTCCGATATACTGTTTAATACAGTCCATGCAAGAGTATTTTGTAAATGACATTTGTTTTGCTGGTTGTTTGTATAGGATGTTTTAGGTTTATCAGCCGCTGTTTAAGTATGTTGGTAGGTTTGTGGGCTACCATAATGTCAAAGGGTAAGAGTAGTCTGGTAATCATTTCAGAGATGTCTTTGTATGGCACTGTGGCCAGAGTTTCTGGGTGCATTGTGTTTGCTTGTTTGGGTTTGTTGTTTAGGAATTGATGGACTGTGTGTATTGGGTACCCATTCTTGTTGATTATGCTGTATTGGTATTTTTCTTTTGCTGCTCATAGTTCTTGGGTGCTGCAGTGTATGGTGGTGTTTTAAAATAATGTCCTGAAATATTTTCCCCCACCTTAAGAGATCAAGACACACAAATAGAAAGCGGGACATAACACTAGTGCTTCACCGGAGGATCACTGATGATGTTACCTAGCATGGTAATGAAACATCTGAAAACAAATCTTCCAGCTCAGTGAGCAAACTTAAAACCTGAACCTCAAGCTGAGCCACAAATCTTCTCAAAAATCACATTATACATGAGTTTTTTAATAAAGTCTTGAAAGCCTTTTCTGATTGTTGACTTAGGCAGCATCAGTTAGCCATTATTAAAGTAGCCAGTTCAGACATTTTGGCACCCCTGCCTTTAGGGCCCCTCTCAAGAAAAGACCAAGGAGAGAATAACCTTCTTAAAGGAGCAATATTGTCGCATCTTCATTTGTGAAGCTGCTGTGGTCAGGGAGGGTGTGTCAGGTGTGAATGCAGAATGAAGCAGAGTATGACAGTTGTTATGGACTAGGCCAGACCATTCAAAACATTCTTAAGCTGGCAGCCCAGACCATAACTTTGCAATTTGTTTTGGTAAGTATATAGTGAAAATTACCTGGAGTAAGTTAGCTAGGTTGATTACCAGGTTTTAAACAGACAACAATTTATTCACAAAATGAAACACAAAGAACAGAATAAAGAACAACTATAGACCTCAGTCTATCCAAACTAGACTTAATTATGCTGTTCAGAATATGCATAACAGTCCCAATAAGCAAACCCCTTAAACACAGTAAAAATGGCTTATACCCCAGGCGGGTACCGGAGCGGGCTGTCCTAGAGGTGGTCGAAAGGTGTGTCAGGGCGGACCGAGAACTGGAAGGGGCATGGGGTGGACCGAGAGCCGGAAGGTGGGTAGGGGCAGGCTGCCTTAGAGTGGTCAGAAGGTGGAAGGGACGGGGGCTTGCTGGGTCTGTATTGTCTGCACTTTTGTATGTAACAGTATTGTCTAATATACAAATGTCGTTGTCACTGTCTTGTCCTATGTGGAACTGGGATTTGAGGTTTGTCCTCATTTCCCTGTAAAATGGTTGAACGGTAGGGTTTGGGGCCTAGCTTTGCTGCTCCTCTCCCTTGTAAAATTGCTGTCTCTTGTGTATAGCTGTAAATGTTTTTGTAAACTGTTTTATAATTTGTTTAATAAAATAAAAATGGCTTATAGGTCAAAGTTTGAAGGGCAGAAGAAGAGAGAGTCCAGCAGTCTGTTTCCACACAGCTCACAGCTGAACTCCCAATAGTCCTGGACTGAACTGCTCAGCTAGAGATCTGGCCACGCCTGCTTGGCTTATACAGGTTACTTGTAAAAACACAAAAGCTTTGGCCTAAAGGCCTCTGTTTATGTATAAACAAAAAGGCCTCTCAACACCTTTTTTTATCTCTGTACCAAATCCAGCCGTTACAGAGCCCAGAGTGTTTTATGACCCCTCTGGAAAAAAATCAAGGACACAGTATCCTTGAGAAAAGGAACAGCTTTTAGAGAAAAGGGACCAGCTTTGTAGTACGGTGAACAGCCCTCGAACAATGTTGACAGGGAAGTGGAAGATGTGTCTGGTGGTGGCATCAATGAAATGGTGAAGTATGATGTGTTGAAAATGGACTGGTGATGTGGAATGGTTTTTGGTGGGTGACAGCAGAAATAGGACTTGAATGGTGGAGAGCCCTGTTATTCAGAGCAAAGGAGTTTCTTGGTTGAAGAGAAGTGAGACATGTCAGAAATATTGAGTGAAAAATTATATCATCAGAATAGATGTGCCAGAGGCGGTGCGAGCTAGGTCTCTTCAAGGTGGACATTCCAGAAAGTGAAGTGGCAGTCAATGAGACATGAATGGAGAAACAAAAACTGTGTACTTTCCCAATTCTAATGGATGGTCATTAACATAAAATGTCAGCTCTGTTTCTGTCTTTACAAATGTTGAATGACCTGCTGAGTAATTCCAGTATTTCCTTGATATTAAAGTAGTACTCGGCTTTTCAAGCAGTATATTGACAGCTCCTGCTATTTATTGCCCTAATCACTGATACTGAAAGAAATCTGAGTACAATTAAATTGTTTCAACAAGATTACTGTCTATTATTAGTTACTTAATCAGTAGTGTTTCAGAAACTGCATTTTGAGGTTCTAGCACCATGACTTTCATTCCGGAAGTTACCTTGCTCAGCACAGGATTAGTACATGCCTTTGACTTGCATCCCAGGCCTCAATTATTTTATTTTCTTGATGATAATAATAGTTAAAGAGGAAGTTATAGAATATGGTAGTATTTTATGACCTGAGATTAGCAAAGAAAAAAAAATGTTTTCCTCCATGCCAAATAAGATGATCTTAAGAAGAGACATTTCTGACTTTACTACACATCGCACACAAAATATTGCTCAGCTTTTAATTTTTTATTGTGTGGGCTAAGTGCACTGCTGACAAGTCTGACATTTATTGCCCATCCCACTGCCTCTGGCAAGGTGGTGTACCTTCATGGACTGCTGTCATCCTTGTGGTGTCGACACACCCATAGAGGGAGAAAGTTCAGGATTATGCCTCAGCAGCTATGAAATATCTGTGATTAAAGCTCCAACTCAGGATGGTGAGTAACCTGAAGGAGAATTTTCAGAGAGTAACATTCCCATTTTTTTTTTCTACTCCTTTTCTTACAGATGGTAGATATTGTAGGTTTTAATGATAGTGTTGATAAATACTTGATAAGATGCTGCAGCGTGACATATGTACTCTGCTGACACTATGCATCTATGGGGAAGGGAATGAATGTTTTAGGTAGTGAATGGCCTGCAAATCAAGTGGGCTGCTTTGTCCTGGATAACACTGCTTCCTGAGTGTTGTTGGAGTTGCATTCTCTCAGGCAAATGTACAGTATTCCATCACATTCATGACTTGGGGAACTGTATTGAGGCTGGCACCAGTAATAAGGCCAGAAGCTAAATGGTCCTAGTGGAAGCTAGACTGAGTTCCACCTAATGCAGGATTAGTTCTGAGTTCAATAGCCAGAGCTGGCAAACCTTTTTGCATCACATTGCTGACAGTTGAGAGTAAACTGATGGGTAAGTGATTGGCCAAATTGGATTTGTTCTGTTTTTCTTGTGGACAGGGTAGCACAGATGAAAGTGTTGTAGCTATACTGGAACAGCTAAGCTAAATGTACAGTTAGCAAGTGCAAGTCTGCCTCTGAGAGATTGTCAGGACCTGTAATACTTCCTTTTTCCAGCCTCTTTAGGTAGCTTCTTGAACCACTGCAGTCCATGTGCTGTAGGTAGACCCACAATGCCATTAGGGACAGAGTTCCAGGATTTTCACCCAATGACACTGAAGGGACAGCAGCATATTTCCAGGTCAGGATGGTGAATGGCTTGGAGGGGAACTTGCAGGTGTTTCTGTTCCAAGAAGGCAGCTCACTACAACCTTCTCCAGGAAAATTAACAATAAGAAATAAATGCTGTCCTGGCCACGAACAAAAAACATGTAAATTAGCAGAGATTTTTAGACAGCAGTCTGAATTTCACTGCCCAAGTCACTACCAGAAAATGACAGATACAGAATTACAACAACAGATGCAGAATTAAACCTATTGCACACTCTGGACTGGGCACTGAAAGACACATATTTAATTACCCCTTCACATAGAATGTCAAGCCGTAATGGTTGTTGATTGACTCACATTGTCAGAGTCAGTATTCAGTACCGATTAAAAGGGAAACATTCCTGCACTCTCATTCAGTGTGGGAAGCCAACGATTACAAAATGATACCCACACTCACTAGATTATCAGAAACAAGTGCAGGACTCTTATCCCCTACTACCAAAACATGAAAGAAATAATTTTAAAAATATACCAAAAGCAGATTGAGATAATACAAATCACACTTCCATTTAGTACTGGAGACTTTCAGTAGATATTATTCCACATTTAGTCCTGAATACTGACAGTTAATAATTAATTGCATACTCTCATACAATGCCAAGACAGACGATTAGAGAATGAATCATACATTCCTTCACAATAGAAATATGAGCCTTGTATCAATTATCTCCCCTACTAATGCAATGTATCGTAGACTGACAGAGTGAATCACAAGATGATATAATTGCAGTTAATTGGAAATATAGATACATCCCTCTCAGAGAAAGAAGACACCACTGATGATCTGATCAGGTTCTGGGGATTTATCTACCTTTATATGTTTTAAGACCACCAGCACCTCCTTTTGTTATATGATCGCTTTTCAAAACATTGTTTTTTCCCCCAAGTACCCTGTCTTTCGTGATGTTCTCCACAGTAAACACTGGCATGAAATATTCGTTTAGTAATCTCACAATGATTCCACACACAGACTGTCACTTTGATCTTTACGAGGCCTATTTTCTCCCTAGTTGCGCTTTTGCCCTTAATATACATATAGATTCTCTTTGGATTCTCCTTAACTCTATTTGCCAAAGCTATCTTATGTCTTTTTACCCTCCTGATCTCCCTCTTTCTTTCCCTTCGTGCCCTTACACTCCTCTAGGGATTCATTCAGTCCCAACTGTCTATACCTGATAGATGCCTCCTTTTTCTTGGCCAAAATCTCAATTTCTTTAGTATTCCAGCATTCCCTTAATGTACCAATCGTGCCCTTCACACTAACAGGAACATACTGTCTCTGGACTTGCGATATCTCATTCTTAAAGAGTTCTCACTTCCCAACTGTCCTTTTACCTGTGAGTAGCCTCCCTCAGAAAACCTTTGAAAGTTCCTATCTAATACATCAAAATCGACCTTACTTCAATTTAGAATTTTCACTTTTTGATCAGTCTATTCTTTTCCATAACTATTTTAAAACAAATAGAATTATGATTGCTTGCCCCAAAGACCTTCTCTACTCATACTTTCGTAACTTATCCTGTCTTATTGCCTTACAGAAGGTCAGATTTTGCTCCTTCCCTTGTAGGCACATTCAAATATTGAATAACAAAACTTTCTTGTACACTTTTAACAAATTCTTCCCATCCAAGCCCTAAACACTATGGCAGTCCCAGATTATGCGTCTGAATAGTTAAAATCCCACACCATTAAAACCTTATTGTTCTTACAGATGTCTGAGATCTCCTTATATATTTGTTTCTCAATTTCCCATTGACAGTCGGAGGAGGGGGACACAATAGTACAATCCTAACAAGATTTCTTATTTCTCAGTTCTACCCATATAACTTCACTGGACAATCTCCCAGGAATATCCTCCTCAAGTGTAGCTATAACGTTATCCCTAATCAAAAATGCCACTCTGCCCCCGCCCCCATTCTCTTGCCTCCCTTTCTATCCTTACTATAGCATCTATACATCAAGCTGCAAATCTTGATAATCCCTGAGCTATGTTTCTGTAATAGCTATGATATCCCAGACTCATGTTCCCAACTGTGCCCTATGTTCATCTGCCTTACCTGTCAGGCCTTTTGCATTAAAGTAAATGCAGCTTACTTTATCAGTCTAACATCATTTTCTGACAAGCTCTTGTCTGCCATGTCTATTTGACTTGCTCCCCTTATGTGTATCAGCCTCAGCCTCTTCTCTTTTCTCACTATCATTTTGGTTCCCATCCATCTCTGAGAATCCTCCCGAGTAGCATGAACAAATCTTCTCTCAAGGATATTGGTCACCTTACAACTCAGGTAGAACCTGTCCTCTTATGAGTTTCATTGCTACCTGAAGAGATATTGAGGGTTGAAAAAATGTGAATTTTTGCCCCTTGCACCAGTTCCTCAGCCACGCACTCATCCACTGTATCCTCCTATTCCTACTCTCACTAGCACGTGGCACTGTTAGCAGTCCAGGTATTACTCCTCTTGCGGACCTACTTTTTAATCTCCTGCCTAGTTTTCTATGTTCTCCTATATAGAACTTCATCCCTTTCCATACCTATGTTGTTGTTACCAACATGCACAGTGACCTCCTGCCGGTTCCTGTCCCATTTTAGAATATTCTGCACCTTCTCTGAGACATCCTTGACCCTGGCACCAGGCAGGCAACACTCCATTCTCACTGACAGCCTTGTGAAATTTGAAACCAAAAATATACCTAGCCTAATGGTGACCATGAAACCATTGTCAATAGTTTAAAAACCTCTTTGTGACTCCAGACTTATTGCAATGTAGTTGACTTACAAATATATTAAGGACAAAAGGTTAACTAGGGAGAGAATAGGGCCCCTCCAAGATCAGCAAGGTGGTCTTTGTGTGGAGCCACAGAAAATGGGGGAGATACCAAATAAATATTTTGCATCAGTATTTACTGTGGAAAAGGATAAGAAAGATATAGAACTGTAGGGAAATAGATGGTGACATCTTGCAAACTGTCCAGATTACAGAGGAGGAAGTGCTGGATGTCTTGAAATGGTTAAAAGTGGTTAAATCCCCTGGACCTGATCAGGTGTACCCGAGAACTCTATGGGAAGCTAGAGAAGTGATTGCTGGGCCGCTTGCTGATATATTTGTATCATCGATAGTCACAGGTGAGGTGCCGGAAGACTGGAGGTTGGCAAACGTGCCACTGTTTAAGAAGGGTGGTAAAGACAAGCCAGATAGCTAAAGACAGGTGAGCCTAACCTCGGTGGTGGGCAAGTTGTTGGAGGGAATCCTGAGGGACAGGATGTACATGTATTTGGAAAGGCAAGGACTGATTCGGGATAATCAACATGACTTTGTGCGTGGGAAATCATGTCTCACAAACTTGATTGAGTTTTTTGAAGAAGTAACAAAGAAGATTGATGAGGGCAGAGCAGTAG
>NC_057718.1:47546861-47558498 GCF_004010195.1 Chiloscyllium plagiosum
AAGTGGCAGATGGAGTTTAATTCAGATAAGGTGCTGCATTTTGGGAAAGCAAGTCTTAGCAGGACTTATATACTTAATGGTAAGGTCCAAGGGAGTATTGCTGAACAAAGAGACCTTGGAATGCAGGTTCATGGCTCCTTGAAAGTGGAGTCGCAGATAGATAGGATAGTGAAGAAGGCGTTTGGTATGCTTTCCTGTATTGGTCAGAGTATTGAGTACAGGAGTTGGGTTGTCATGTTGCGGCTGTGCAGGACATTGGTTAGGCCACTGTTGGAATATTGCATGCAATTCTGGTCTCCTTCCTATCGGAAAGATGTTGTGAAACTTGAAAGGGTTCAGAAAAGATTTACAACGATGTTGCCAGGGTTGGAGGATCTGAGCTACAGGGAGAGGCTGAACATGCTGGGGCTGTTTTCCCTGGAGCGTCGGAGGCTGAGGGGTGACCTTATAGAGGTTTACAAAATTTTGAGGGGCATGGATCGGATAAATAGACAAAATCTTTTCCCTGGAGTCGAGGAGTCCAGAACTAGAGGGCACAGGTTTAGGGTGAGAGGGGAAAGATATAAAAGAGACCTAAGGGACAACTTTTTCATGCAGAGGGTGGTACGTGTATGGAATGAGCTGTCAGAGGATGTGGTGGAGGCTGGTACAATTGCAACATTTAAGAGGCATTTGGATGGGTATATGAATAGGAAGAGTTTGGAGGGATATGGGTCGGGTGCTGGCAGGTGGGACTAGATTGGGTTGGGATATCTGGTTGGCATGGATGGGTTGGACCGAAGGGTCTGTTTCCATGTTGTACATCTCTATGACTCTATGACTCTAAACTGCTTCTGTCCACTTAGAGATGAGCAATGTGCTGGCCTAGTTAGTGAATCCCACGTCCCATGAATGAATATAAGAAAAAAAATTCATTAAGTAATGAAAGTGAAACAGATCAAGAGAGGGGCAATAAATATAGTGAATTAGTTGCAGGTTCATCTGCAAGACCAGTCTCACATTTGGATGGAAGATCACCTTAAATGACTGGTGATGAAGTCTCACCTCTGAACAAGCAGAGGCAGATACATTATTCATCCCACACCCCAAAATAAAGTCAGTGGTGAGGGAAATAATGTACCAAAATAAAAACTGTCTACTATCTTGAACTCTGCAATTTTTCAGCCTAAAATGTTTGATATGATTCCTGGTCAGCACCAAGTTTGTAACATCCCAGATGTTTATAGTCAGATTCAGTCAGGTACTAACCCCTGCACGATCACAGCAAACACAATTCTATTATCTCACAAAGTCTCATGAAGGCTCTCTGACATATTGCTGGAGATGTGGAATATATAGCCAGCATCATCTTTGCAAATTGTGCCTCCTGGTGGTGCTATTGATGATAAACTCAACTGTCTACAAATTGACAGTGTACTGGGCACTTTTTGGCAAAGTGGGAGTTACGATGAGTTTTTGATTGGAAGGTTTTTTTTGCTGCGAGGCCTAGTATGTTTTACCACCATATTTTACCAAATTCACCACAGTAACTGCCTTAATGGTGTCCCCCACATCTAATTCTAGCCCCATCTTATCACACAGTGTTCTTAGAACAACTCGCTATTGCCAAGATATTCTGGAATGGAATGACATCCCTTGTGCCTGTGCCATCTTTCTGAGCTTGTTGTGTACCCAGACTGTTGGGAGCCTCTGAGAATAGGCTATCTACTCCCTCTTGACTTGACTGAGGCCTCCGTGGCAAGCCTCCTGCCTTTGTGTCTGTACGGAACAACAAATTTCTATCACATAACTCGCCATAGCTCATGATACTCAGACTCATTCAAGGTTCTGCCCATGGTCATTATATCTGATGCTAGGTTTTCATTCGGTTTGATAATTGAATTAAATTGTCCTACTGCCATGATGGTATTTGAGGTCATGTTTTCCACGTATAGTCTCCTGTGTCTTTTTCTATTCATTCACAGAATGTGGGTATTACTGGTCGGGCCAGCATTTGATACTGATTTCTAATTGCCCTCAAAGATGATGCCCCATTGAACCACAGCAGTCCAGTACACCCAAAGTGTTGGTAGGAAGGGAGTCCCAGGACATTGATTTAGTATCAGTGAAGAAATGATGATATAATTCCAGGTCAGGATGATGTGTGGCTTGGTCGGGGAGTTGTAAGTGGTGGCCTTCCCGGCATCTATGAGCTTATAGTTCTAAGTTGTGTAGGTCACGAGTTTAGAAGGTGCTGTTGAAGGAGAGTAAGTGATTACCTGTTGTGCATCTTGAAAAATGCTACGCACTGCTGTTTCTGTGCGTTAGTGGGAGGAGTGAATGTCTAAGGCATTGGTTGGGGTGCCAGTTGTTTGTTTTGTCCTGGACAGTGTTAAGCTTATTGAGTGTTGTTGGAGTTGCTGCTCATCCAGCCATGAAGAAAATACTTTTGACCATCTTGTAGATGGGGAGTGAATAGGTGAGTTACGTGTTGGGGAATTCCCAGTTTCTGACCTTCTTTTGTAGTCACAGTATATGTCTAGCCCAGTTAATTTCTGGTTAATGGTAACCTCCAGGATGTTGATAGTGGGAGTACCATAACTGGAAATACCATTGATAGTCAAGATGATCATTGATTGAAATTTGTGTGGTGCGAATGTTATTTTCTACATATCCGCTGAAGTCTGGATGTTGTCCAGATGTTGCTGCACATGGAATGGACTGCTTCAGTATCTTTTAATTTGCAAATTTTCCAAATTCTCTGAAGATTGTGCAATCACCAATGAACAAACCCAATTCTGAGCTAATAGAAGGAAAGTCATTGAAGCAGCCGAAGATTGTTGGGTCTCGGACATAACCTTGAGAAGCCTCTTGCAGAGATGTCCTGGAACTGAGATGATTGACCTCCTCCAACCACAACCATATTCCTTTGTGCTAGATATGACTCTAACCACTGGAGAGTTTTCTCCCTGATTCCCATTGACTCTAGTTTTGCTAGGATTCTATGATGGCATACTTTGTCAAATGTGGTCTTGGTTTGACGGGAAGCAACTCTTACCTCACCTCTGGTGTTCAGCATTTTTGTCCATGTTTGGACCAAAAGGATTGCAAACCCCTAACCTAACTTCTGTGTTCTTATTCATCAAGTTACTTGCTTTATAACCGAGGGAGCAGACAGGTATTGCTGCTTTGGAGGGGTACCTGCATCATTCATTATTAGTTCAAATAGATAAACCTTGTTTACTTTTGTACAGAATTAATACTTTTGTCTCCAACTGTAGTTACAACTGTACCATTAATTTCTCCCATAATTATTTAGCTGTGAAACTTCACATTAGGTTCATCACCAAAACTGATTATTTCCCCCATAGCCTCTTCCCTAATTCAGTTGAGATTACTGATTTTAAAATATTTGAGTTTAATACCTTATTCTCTGACTTTGTCATTGGTTTCAAATATTCACTTTTAATATGTCATTCATCTTTGGAAAATGAGTGTTTTTAAGGTGGTTCGACGTACTTTAAATTTGATGAATAATACTCCTTCATTGCATTCCTAACGATGAATGTAAAAACTGGGCTCCTGGGCATTGGTATTCCCGGTGTTACTGAGATTAGCTTTCTAAAATTACTCTCAAAGAAGTTGTCTGTTAGATTATTGTAATTTTGTTTTAGTCATATTAATGTCTTAACTGCAGTTATACAGTTTCTGTTCAAGTTCACCCTGTTATATCCTACATACTGTCACTGACATCTCACTGTGACAAAAATAACCTTTCAGTGCAGTCTTGCATACATCAATATATTTCAGTCTGAGGCATAAGTGCCTTCTATGCAAATATCTTTATTAAAATATTCCATTTTTGGTAGTCTGACCCAACCATATTGCCATCTGTTCTTTATGTGGAGATGAGAAGGCCTGTCTTTATGTAAATGATAGTAAAATGCCTGTTGGTTCCTGTACAGTGTCTTTGCGGTTTAATTCTCACCTCTGCCATTATTTCTCCTTTTTGTTTTTCACATGTTTTTTTGTCAAGTTTAAGAAGTAACCCTCAGTGCAGTTCCGAATGACAAGCAACTGATGGGTAGCGAGATGGAATTACTGTAGTGCCTTTTTGTATAATTGGGGTTTTGATTCGCAAAAGTCAGCATTTTCAGTATTTGCTTTTTCACCTGCAATAAAAGTGAAAGAGTTTTAATTATAGCTGTATCATAAGTTACCAGCAATTGCATACCTTTTTCAAAAAATAGGACTATACTTCAGTTTCAGTTTCTGGGCCACTTTCAAATAGAGTCATAGAGACGTACAAGCACGGAAACAGACCCTTCGGTCCAACTTATCCATACTGACCAGATATCCCAACCCAATCTAGTTACACTTGCCAGCACCCAGCCCATATCCCTCCAAACCCTTCCCATTCTTAAACCTATTCATATGCCTTTTAAATGTTGCAATTATACTAGCCTCCATCAGTTCCTCTGGCAGCTCATTCCATACACGTACCACCCTCTGCGTGAAAAAGTTACCCCTTAGGTCTCTTTTATATCTTTCCCCTCTCATCCTAAACTTATGCCCACTAGAACTGGACTCCCCGATCCCAGGGAACAGACTTTGTCTATTTATCCCATCCATGCCCCTCATAATTTTGTAAACCTCTATAAGGTCACCCCTCAGCCACCGGCACTCCAGGGAAAACAGCCCCAGCCTGTTCAGCCTCTCCCTATAGCTCAAATCCTCCAACCCTGGCAACTTCCTTGTAAATCTTTTCTGAACCCTTTCAAGTTTCATAATCTCTTTCCGATAAGAAGAGGCCAGAATTGCATGCAATATTTCAACAAATGACCAAATAGAGCAGATGAAAGCTATTCATGAATGCCAAGGGCATATTTTTTGTGTAAATTTCAAGTATTCAAATCCATTTTCAATACATCCCAACCTAATGAAAAACTGCCCAGCAACTTTGCAAAAGCTACTTGATCCAGAAATGCTGGCAACTCAAAAAGAGTCCTGATTATCGGTCCATGCCATGTAAAAGTCATTGGTAATATTAGTTTCTTCAGTGGTGAAAATTTTATAAGAGAAGGCTGAAAGGGGTGGGGGCAAATTCAGCAGAAGAATTCAAGGGGAGAACTTTAAAGGGTAAATGGAGAGAAACTTCCCATACCAAAGGTGATATAAAGAAAAAACATTTTTTAATGCAGTGTATGGTTAGGATTTGGAAGGAAATGCCAAAGGGTGTGATGGAGGCAGATTCAGTTATGGCTTTCAGGAAAGTTTAGTTAGTTGTCTGAAGAGAGAAAATCAATGGAAGAAGTACTGAGGAATGGAACCAGCTGATACTCTCTTGTAGATATCTGCAATCTGGATTAGAGTGGTGCTGGAAAAGCACAGCAGTTCAGGCAGCATCCGAAGAGCAGGAAAATCGACATTTCAGGCAAAAGCCCTTCATCAGGAATACCTCTATTCCACTCTAATCCAGAATCTGGTTTCCAGCATCTGCAGTCATTGTTTTTACCTCATAGATATCTGCAATCATAAAGGCAAAGTTGCCATAGTCCTAGAGGACCATAGGCGTCATGTCTCCTCAGGGAGAGACAACTTGTGATGGTTTAACCGAAGGGTCTCCACTCCACATGCGAGGGGAGAGGTTGAGAAGGTGGAACCTTCAAAGTGACCTCAGTCGGTGCAGGAATTGAATACACACTGGTGATGTCATAATACGTTGCAGGAAAGCCATCCAGCCAACTGAGCTAACTGACCTACCTCATTCTCTGCTTTGCTCCAGCCTGCCTTGACTATTTGACTTGCTCCTTTTCCCAACTGCACAAGCCTCAGACTGATCCTTTTCCTCCCAATCTCTATAGGTCACACCTCCCCCATTAAACTGCATTTATTTCAATGCAAAAGGCCTAATAGCAAAGGCAGATGAACTTGGGGCATGGTTGGAAACACAGGGTGGGTTATCATAGCTATTAAGGAGATGTGCCACAGGGATAGATGACTGGCAGCTTAACGTTCCAGAGTATAGACTCTACAGGAAAGTTAGAAAGGGGGGCAAGAGAGGAGGGGTGTGGCATTTTTGATTGGGGATAGCATTACAGCTGTAGTTAGAGATGATATTCAGGGAAGTTCGTCGAATGAAGTATTGTGGGTGGAATTGAGAAATAAGAAAGGGGCGATCACCGTATTGAGAATGTACTATAGACAACCCCTCCAATAGTCAGGGGGAAATTAAGAAGCAAATATATAAGACAATCTCCAATATCTATCTGTAAGACTAATAGGATGGTAATGGTAGTGAATTTTAACTCGTCAAGCATAGACTGAGACTCCCATAATGTTAAGGGACCAGATAAGGAAGAATTTAAGTGTGTACAAGAAAATCATCTGATTCAGTATGTGGATGAACCTAAACCTTAACCTTCTCTTGGCAAATAATGTGGGGCAGGTGACTGAGGTGTCACGGGTGGAGCACTTTGGGGCAATTGATCATAATTCTATTAGTTTTAATATAGTTATGGAAAAGGATAGGTCTGATTAGATTACTTACCGTGTGGAAACAGGCCCTTTGGCCCAACAAGTTCACACCGACTCTCCGAAGAGCAACCCACCCAGACCTATTCCCCTACATTTACCCCTTCACTTAACACTACAGGCAATATTAACATGGCCAGTTCACCTAACGTGCACATTTTTGGACTGTGGGAGGAAACCAGAGCACCCGGAGGAAACCCACGCAGACACGGGGAGAATGTGCAAACTCCAAACAGACAGTTGCCTGAGGCGGGAATTGAACCCGGGTCTCTGGCGTTGTGAAGTAGCAGTGCTAACCACTGTGCCACCATGCCACCCATAAAGTTAATATTCTAAATTGGAGGAAAGCCAATTTTAACAGTATTAGTCATGAACTTTCAAAAGTTGGTTGGGGACGGATATTCACAGATCAGGGGAATGCTTGAAATTGGAGTTGCAGGTAGATAGGATAGTGAAGAACGTGTTTGGTATGCTTGCTTTTATTCAAAGCATTGAGTATAAAGTTGGGAGGTCATATTGTGGCTGTATCGGACCTTGGTTTAGCCACTAAATGGAATACTGCGTGCAATTCTGGTCTCCCTGTTGTAGAAAGAATGTTGTGAAACTTGAAAAGGTTCAGAAAAACATTACAAGAATGTTGCCAGGGTTGGAGGGCTTGAGCTACAGGGAAAGGCTAAATAGTCTGGGGCTACTTTCCCTGGAGCATTGGAGGCTGAGAAGTGAGAGGTTTATAAAATCATGAGGGGAATGGGTAGGGTAAATAGACAAGGGTTGGAGGTGAGAGAGGAAAGATTTAAAAGAAACCTGAGAGGCAACCTTTTCACACAGATGGTGGTGTGTGTATGGAGTGAGCTGCCAGAGGAAGTGATGGAGGCTGGTACAATGACAACATTTAAAACGCATCTGGATCGGTATATGAATAGGAAGGGTTTAGAAGGATATGGGCCAAATGCTGGCAAATGAGACTAGATTAATTTAGGCTATCTGGTCGGCTTGGATGGAAGGTTCTGTTTCCGTGCTGTACATCTCTGACCTCTGGTAAGGACATGAAAGGTGAATGGTCAGCTTGTTTCTGTGCTTTCTGATTAGTACTGAGGACTTTTGGGCTTAACTTTTAATTTTAAAAGAACCATGACATTCAAATTTTGCATTTTCATCAAACTATCAGAACACTAGTCTGGTGTCCAGCGTATTGGAATAGCACTGTGTGGAGTCTCCAATATTATCTTGGTCACAAAGCCTCTCCATCATAATCAGTGATCCGTGACCTTGTCACGGATGTAACAATTAAAAACACTCTGGCCTACCTCGCATCTTCCTCCCCCATAAGCTCTCCAACAACTTTTCTGGGCACATTCTATTCTGTACCAAACCTCACCCCTTCACTAAACAATGGCCTAGTCAACAAAAGTTTAGCATTCTCATCCTCTGTTTAATTCCCACGACTGTATGCAAATCATACTATAACTACTAATGGTAGCCTCCCTCAGGACAGTACTGAAGAGAAAGGAACTGCATCATCACTAATTTGTTACCAACAATGAACATGAGAACCACTCTGCTATTGCTTCACATTGTATTCTTTCTCACTAGCAAATGGACTGAGCTCCATGGAAAGATGTAACATTTGTACCGGTAACGAGACTTGTGTGTACTTTGCTGATTGACTCACCGATTTCTTAAGTGCATCCATGACATCTGGTGGCAGGAAATAATATTGCATGGCAAATGTGAACCCTGCCAAATGAAATCTTGTGCAAAAGGAGGAGGACATGTGCAGATTTACAGTACGTTTGCAAATATGCTGTCAGTGAAATTATTAATCGAATGCATCTTCCACTTAATGATATTGGATAAAGTTAATGCTGGTCAGGACCTTGAAGAAAAGTACTCTCCAAATCCTTTGAAATCTTTTATATTCACCTACAAGGGCTGCTAGAATCTTGGCTTGACATCTCCTTTAAAAGATGGTAACTTGGCAATATCTCATTCCCTTGGTATAGCACTGTCGTAGCAGCCTCCATTATATTTCCAATAAGAATTGTAATTTGCTTTCTGCAATTCTTGTTAAAATGTGATAATTAAATAAGTCCTTTCCCCACTGTTCTAACAACCAACTCACCATTGCCATTCCACCTGCCAGAAATACTAGTGTTAGATTTGATTTTATTTGTGAATTGGAGAAAATTTAAGTACTGTGCATCTGCTATTTGTCATTACTTTGTAATAAAATGTATTTGAAAGTTGAAACCTATTCCACATTTGAAAGGCTGAAAGTGGCAGTTGAAATAAAACATCAGCTGTAATCTTATTGAATGTTAGAACCGGCTCAAGAGTTCAAATGACCTGCTCCTATTTCCTATTTGTTACAATAAATTTGATAAAGTAGGAAATGTTACATCCCCATCTCCTTGCTAGTTTTCCACACTGATGATGAAATATTAATTTGTGTTTTAGTGTTTAGATTTCAAGCTAGCAGCATATGTGTGTCGGTCTATTTTTGCAAAGAGGCTTAAAACTAACTAGACCAGCCTTTCCAGAACCATGATCTAAACCAGTATATGCTTCCTGGAGTGTTATTTTAAGTTTGTTAATAATGTGACGAGTTTACGATTGGAAAAAAAACATAAAGCTGTTAGCTTAGCAGCAGCAAGGATACATGTGTCTTTTTTCCATGGGATTTGAGCAGCTGAAATTGGGGTCAGCAACAAATATAACCTTTTCACAAAAAGATGTTGTTCAGAGCTGTTGAGAGCTATAGGTTACCACAGTGTAAGGCTTGAATTTTGTGAAAACTTCCAGCGCAGGTGCATTTGGTTAAAAATCTGCAATGTTTGTTCAAAGTTGAGAACATGTAAAGTCTGAGTTGTGTATCCAAGGAAGAGGCTTCACAGCTCACAGGACCACGACTTTACAACAACGTACAGTTTTGATAGGATTTAATTTCTGTAGGTTTTTGAGTAACTGTAAAGTGATGGTGTTGGGGCATAGTCAGGATTTTGTTTTGCTATATGTTTGAATATATTTTAAGCTGTGTTATATGTGGATGTTTTGATTTGTATTATTTTATGTTTATTTCTTTTATGTAACAAACTTTATTGTTCAAACCAAATCTGCAGACTTGTGTGTTTCGTATTGTAGTGAAAGTCATGTTAAACTAGATAGATATCTGCCATGACAGATTTCATTCTGGGATCTGGGCTGTCTAGTAGTAACATCAGATGGAATCATAACACAGTGTTTACCTTATTATTTGAGAGATTGGTGGGGGGTGGTGGTCAACTTACTTCTGGGCCTTTACATTTTATGTTCCCCATTAAATTCCCTATGAGTTGGAAGCTGGTGCTGAACTGCATAGAGCATTTGAAATTTTAATCATTCTGGAATGACTAGTGTGCTGAATGTGTCTCAATCTATTTCACAGGAATAGCACTGTATCCTGGTGAGGCTGAACTCTTGAGCTGTAAGCACCATTATCATGATCATGTTGAATTTATGGCAAATCCAGGTCAACGAGGAGAAATAGCCTGTACTAAGGAATATGTCAGTTACACAGACCCATACAGAAACAACACACTGGTAAATAATAGCTTCCATCTTTTGATTTAACTCTTTTGGGGTTACGATTATAGGTTCTCAATTGACCAATATCCATTTGTTGCACTAGAGATGAATCGATGCATTTTATAGAGTGCTCTTGTTGATTCTTTCTGTGATGATTTAAATATGATATGTATTTTAGCAGCTGGAACATTTATGGTTACTAAATTTTAATTTTCTTATTGTGGGCTACAATTTCCAGCCAATTTTATGTAGTTGTAAATATCTGAAACTTGTTTTAATGACAATCAAATGGGAAACAAAACATTGGACTAGGATATTTGAAGTGCTGATTGGCATGGCTCATTTGGTGGTGCTTCTATTGACCAGTCTTATCTCAGTGATGGAAGTCCCACTTTTGAGTTGAAGTTGCAGATACAAACCTTGCTCCAGCAACTTGAACACACAATCTAGTCTGAAGCTAAAGTGCAGTATGCAGTACTGCGAATGTCACAGAAATCCTAACTTTTGGGCGAGATGTTAAGTCAAAGCCCTGCAATATTCACCAATAGTTATTCCTCACCAACCATCATTGAACTATATTTTACAAACGCCACCTTTGTGACACCTTACTGTGTGCAAATTGTTTGCCACATTTCCCAATATTAGAGCAGTGACTAAACTTCAATTACTTTAACCTGTCTATGCTGACTTCTTGCTGATTTGGGCAGTCACGTTACTGGGACATTAACAATTTGGATTTATATAATGGCTTTAACAAAGTAAAGTATTCCAAGGTACTTCACAGAAGTATTGTCACACACAATGTGACACTGAATTACAT
This sequence comes from Chiloscyllium plagiosum, assembly GCF_004010195.1. Classification (NCBI taxonomy): domain Eukaryota; kingdom Metazoa; phylum Chordata; class Chondrichthyes; order Orectolobiformes; family Hemiscylliidae; genus Chiloscyllium; species Chiloscyllium plagiosum. Next base: position 47,557,759 of record NC_057718.1, read on the forward strand.
GAGCTATTAGTAAAGGTGACCAAAAGCATGACCAAAGTGGTATATTTTAAGGAACAACTTAAAAAGAGGAGACAGTGGTGGAGAGGTAAATATAGTTCAGTCAGGGAATTCCAGAGTTGAGGATTAATCACTGCTACCAGTGGTGGTGAGATGAAACCAGTATGTAAAATTGGCCAAAATTGGCCAAATACCAAGAAGGGTTCTGGGATTGGAGAAGATTACAGAGATAGGATGGGGCAAAGTCATGGAAGGATTGAAAATAAGGATGAATGGGTATTTTTAAAATTCAGGGATTGTCAAACAAGAACGCTTTGTAGTTTAACTGTCAGGACAGTGGAGAATTTGGGACCAGGTGTCAATTAGATTATGGATTGCAAAAGCAGAGATGAGGGGGTTCAGCAACAGGTGACCCTGAATCAGGGTCAAGAGTATTAGTGGGTAGTTTTACTCACAAAGCACAAAGTGCTTCATGCAAATAGAGTCATAGAGATGTACAGCATGGAAACAGACCCTTCGGTCCAACCCATCCATGCCGACCAGATATCCCAACCCAATCTAGTCCCACCTGCCAGCACCCGGCCCATATTCCTCCAAACCCTTCCTATTCATATACACATCCAAATGCCTCTTAAATGTTGCAATTGTACCAGCCTCCACCACATCCTCTGGCAGCTCATTCCATACACGTACCACCCTCTGTGTGAAAAAGTTGCCCCTTAGGTCTCTTTTATATCTTTCCC